>NW_024366703.1:13230842-13479116 GCF_014805655.1 Passer montanus
AGAAAAAAAAAAAAAAAAAAAAAAAAAAAAAAAAAAAAAGAAAAAAAAGAAAAAGCAACCCCGGGCTTCGGAGGCCTGGAACACCCAGAGAAAACGCTAATTTTGCTTTAGGAGTTCTGTTTTATTACACTCTGTATGACTTCCACAGCGCCCACATCCCTGTGAGTTTGAATATTTGGGAACACATTAGCTGAGGTTATGCGTTTCAGGGCTGGATACTTATATTCGTATTCCAAGATGTTGCTACAAGCGGTTATGTACTTGAGGTCCTTGAAAAAAATATACGTTTTAAAATTAAATAAGTATTAATTAACGTCCTCAGTGACACTTCAATGTGCTAACATTTAATCGCTAAATTTTAGAATCTTAGAGAATTATTTGGGAGCCGATATGTCTCTTTCACTGCAAACTCTTTGTCAGTTATGCAGGTCACCAGGAGAAAGATAACTCGGGTGGATGGAGGGGCTTATGGGGAGATGCAGAGAGAGTCACTCTGAAAAACCCTCTGCTCTTTTGCAAACTCAAATTTCCCCAAAGGATGGACAAGAGTGGACTCAAACAGGCATACAAAATTTAAAAAAAAATACAAACAAACAAACAAACAAAAAAATTATACACTAAAAAAACCCGACCGGACCAGGGAGCAAAGAGAGGAGAGAGAGATGACCCCCAGTAGAGCTAACTTCGTTCCAAAGCCTGGTCAGGAGGCATTGGAAAATAGAGAGGATCTCTCCGTTGTCCAGAAAAACTATTCGTGAAATGCAAAGCAAATTTAGTCGGGTCCGCGGGATCGGGCTCTCTAGGAGCAAGTTAAAATTGAATAATTCACACAATTGAATGTCTGAACGAGAAACTAGAATTATCTCAGTAGTACCAAGAAGTGCCGAACAGAACTCGTGGTAAACTACATAGAGGTTTTCTGTTTCCCCTTAGAAACAAAACTTTTGCTTTTGAAGACATTATTTAGTTTGCTTCTCCTCTCTTCTTCCCCATCCCCGTGCGGACAGCGGTGAGCTGGGTCCGGAGGAAAGTTTCGGGAAGTTTGTAACTACAGCCCCTCCTCGGGCGGGATCTCTCCCGATGCTGGGGCTGCGCTGCGGGGCCCCGGGCAGGACGGAGCCCCGCGGCTGCCGAGGAGGAGCGCGGCACTGATGGGGAGCACTGCGATCCGAGGTGGGATGGGGAGCGAGAAGAGCCGGGAGCGCAGGGCAGCTCCGCGCCCACCGCGCAGGGCAGCGAGCGCTGCGCGCCCGCGGGGTCCCCCCGTGTCCCCCCGTGTCCCCCCGTGTCCCCCCGGCCCGCTCGGGGCAGTGACCGTCCCGCCCAGGTGCGGAGCGGGGTTGTGTGGTGGAGTTTCTGTTTTGGTATGCATTGTACTCCGCTAGGACAAACAAGCACCGGGTGGAAGAGCATCTCCCGCACGTTCTTCCCACGCAGCCTCCGCAGTAGAGGCTCGGACACCTTTTCGTTCCCATAGGAGACGAGCGGTTTCCCACGGGGTGTCCTGAGCGTGGACACCTGCAGCCCCTGGCTGGCCTGCAACTAACTCTGCCTCTGCTTTCAGTTCTTTCTTTTCTATTCCTTTTTTTTTTTTTTTTCCTTTTCCCTTTTTCTTGTGAGTCTGACCAATTTCATCACGGAAGAGCCCCTGTGGCTGACACAATCAGGGCTGCCCAGGTAGCCGGCTCCGGGCACAGCCCGTGTGTCTGCCGTGAATTCAGCACTCAAACTGGCTGTAACTCCCCGGCGTGCGGTACCGCAGCGCCGACAAGCCAGCGCTTCCGAGCCCACGGGAGTCCCCACAGGACCGGGTCCCTCGGGACAGAGCCCGCAGGTCAGCCGGACAGGAAAAACAGGATAATCCACACCTTTTCAAAGCCCTCTCGCTTGTACCGCATCACGCACGAGAAGTCGCAGTGCACGGCGTGGCTCGAGCCAAGATTTCGGTCAGAGTGCGAGAATAAGTTCAGGGGCCGGATGCAGAGTTTGCATCCATCCCGCTGCTCCGGTGGCCGCCCCGCAGGGGCCGATTGCAGGCGGGCTGGTCCCTCGTGGGGAGTTCAAACCAGCGCTCTGCCAACTCACCGGGGAGAGTTTGGAGTGTGTATGCGTGGATGTGTGTGAATGCACACTCGCGTGGAGCTTTCTCCGTGCATGCTTCGCCCCTCAAATAAAAACAAAAACATAAATAAAAAAAATTAAAAAAAAAAAAGAAAAAAAAAAGAAAAAGCCTTTTAGGGCTCGATACTTTATTAACAGACACATTAAGCGGCCTTAATGCTCCTGGTGCTTTCTGACGGGAGCGGGGGGCTCGGGAGCGGCCGGGTCCCCCCGGGATGCGGTGCCGGCGGCCGGCAGGGGGCGCTGCCGGCCCGCGCGCCCACGCACTCTCGGTCCCGCGCTGCCCACCGCGCCCGCACGCAGCTGCGGAATTTCCTCCCGCTTCCCCCGCGCGGGATGTTTGAAAGGTCTGGCGCGGATGGGTGCGGGTTAGGGCTTCGCGTGTAAAGCCGGGCGCTACGGCAGTGCCGTGTTAGTGACACGGCATTGGAACCGCCAGTCCGACACCCCCGGGACGAACAAACCACGCGGAACCGCGGCGGGGCCGGGCTGGGCAGCGCGCAAGTTGCGCTGGCTCGGGAGAGAGAGGGGACGAGGCCCTGAATTAGCGTCGAAAAGAGAAAAACTAAAGCAACCCTGCCCGCTCGCTGTTCCCGGGTCGGTGAGAGGAATCCGGGCGGCAAGGCCTTTTCCTGCTCCTGGTCCCGGTTCTCTGCCGCTGAGACGGGATCCCAGCGGGACCGACACAGAGGGGTGACGTTTTCAGGGCTGCTCCCCTCGATGGGGAGGTCCATGGGAAGCATCCCGCGTGTCCGTCCCACCCGGGAACCCAGGATGAGCAGGGCCCTGTCCACGCGTGGCTCCGGCTGCTCGGGGCCGGCTGCCAGGGAATCCACCTGCTCGGCGGGGCCGCGGTGCCCGGCCCCGGGCTCTCCGCAGCCCCGCAGCCCGGCCCGGGTCCTGGGAACCCGGCTGGGCTCGGCCCGGCCCGGCCCCGTCACTCCTGCCGAGCACTGCGCTTTGCGAAGCATTTGAAAGAGGCTTAGACATACTGAGTAGGGTTTAGGGCGTCCAGAAAATAATTAAATTAGGCATTTCACCCTCTCCTTTAACTCCATCAGCCCCACGCCAGACACGATCTGCCTAGGTCAACTGTCCTCCCTGCTGTGTGCATGAATCTCTGGGACAGGAGGGGAAAAAGGGAGACAGATCCCACCTGGAAAAGTAAGTTAAGGGGAGGCTGAAACTTCCCTCACCGCCACCTCCACACCCGCGAAAGCTCAGCCTGGTTTAGCCCATGAATTACCGTCTTACCCCGAGGTCCCCGCATCGGAGACCTTCCTCGCAATTCCTTCTTGGCTCGTCTTTTAAAAGATGAGTGTTAGTTTGGAAATCCGGAGCTGGTTCCTGCCAGGCCAGCCATGCAATCCGCCCGCGGAGGCAGCGCACCCCTCCCTCCGAGAGAGGCTGAGCTCCGAGCCGGTCGGGATTGCTGGCGAGGGAGCCCCCGCCAGATTCTCTCCGTGCAGACGCCAAGAGGACAGCGAGAGCAACCTGTCAAGACCTTGGGTGGGAGAAGTTCAAGAGAGGGGCTCCGGGCGGCGTTCCCGGGGCAGGCCGGTGGCCGGGCCAGCGGAGGCCGAGGCTGCCGGGAGGAGCCCACGAGAAGCGGCCACGGCGGCGAGTGCGAGAATGATACAAAACTTTAGGGAGAAGAGGAAAATTCCGGGAAATCCCATCCCGAGTCCTTTTAGTTTTTTTTGTTCTCACTGCTCCCGGCCTGTTTTTTTCTCTGACAAAACCCAGGGAAAGCTTGTGTTCTCCAGGCTCTGCTTGCGGTTCCTCTGCCTGGATGTGTCCCCGCGCGCACACACAACATGCACACAGATATGTACAGAGCACACACAGCGAGCAGGGCTGTGCTGCGGCCGAGATCCCTCGCTTTTCCCGAAAAAAATCGGACTTGGATGTGGAGAGCTCCCCGCTGCAAGCGTAGGCTCCTCCGTTCAGCTCCAAAACAACGGGACCCCCCTTCGGAGAGGGATTTTAGGCTAGAGGATATTTCCCCGGCGGTAAAGAAGGTCGAGGGAAATTTATCGATCGTTTTGGATGTTCTGCGTGTGTGAGGTTTCTTTTCAAACGGATATAATTCCTCCCTCCCCAAGTGCTAAATTACTCGATGCAGTTTTCAAAGGAGCCCCGTGATTATGTCAGGATGTCTGGAAAGAAAAAAAAAAAAAAGGACAAAAAAAAGGAGTTGAAGTTTTTCCAATTCAGATTCATTCTTCAGTCCCGGAGAAGTGTAAATACGCAGATGCAGAACACTGTTCTTCCTAGGAGAAGTTTCTCTCTTTTTATATTTTTTTCTTTCTTTTTTTCTCTTTAATTTTCAGTGTTCTGGAACCAAGATCCCAGTCGAAATCAGCACATCAGACACCAGTCCTATTTACGGCACTTTCTCATCCTTGCTCGTGTCTATAACCCCAGATCTTTTCGAGAAGTGGCGTAATGACCACCGCTTGAGGGAAAAAAAGTTGCACGGAGAAGGGGTGAGGGAACTTAAAAAGTTAAGATATTAGCATTCACCAGGGACACGAGTGGGGCTGGAGGGGAATCCTTCTCTCCCTTGCTCGGCTCTCTCTCAGCTCAGCGGGGCCGGAGCCCTGCACTCCGGTGTCTTCGGGCAGGAAAGGTTTTCCCAAACGTGTGAGACCTGGGAGAATGGCACCTCGCAGCAAAATCTGCCCAAAGACTTGAGTTTCACTATGTAAAGCTCACTTTGCTCTGCGCTCGCACGCACGTGTGGCTGTGGATGTCTATACGTGCAGCCGCCCCGCGCCTGGAGATCAGATTTACATTTCCTACAGAAAGTGAACTTCTCCCTCCACAAAGTGCACACAGCGCGGGGTACACAAAGGGAAACACGGCCTCAGACAAAGGCGCAAGAACAGCCGCATCTTTGCGTGCCCAACACTGTTTTGTCACTTATATTATCCCCTCGTTTTGGCATTGTGTTAAAGATATCGGCGAGCTGGGAACAGATGCTTTTAGCAGAGAGTGGGGAAGGAGAACAGAATTCACCTCTCTCTTTACTGGAAACAACCATTTAGACGGCGATTTGTTTTTTAGCATAATTTAATGCAGTGAAGTAACGGATTTTTAGTGTATAAAGTGGAAAGAAAATAGAAAACAACGTCCGGGAGAGAAGGAAAGAAACGCTAGACTGGTTTTAAGACTCCCCCCATCCCTTGGTTCAACAGAAACATTAATTTACATTAGCAATTCTGCATCTTTAAGATAAATTACACAGCGGCGTAATAGATTTAAAGTACGCCAGATTTTTTTATCATTAATTGTAAATGTGCAAAATACCTGCTGGTACTTCACTTTAGAAGAATGTAATTGGCAAAAATGGGAGGCTGATGAATAGATAATAGATCCTTAACTACCAATAAACAGTAAGCACCAGCCAAGAGTATTAGGATGTGATCATAATTATTCTGCAGCTCCAGCCAATGGGAGGAGGAGAACTCAGCCCTAAAATCATCTCCGGACCCAAAGGTAAACGCGAAAATACGGACAAGGCTGGAACCGGAGACTTGATCCCCTGTCCCGTCTGCGAGAGCCCGGCGTGTCCCAGCCTTGCACGATGCGGCTGCCCCGCGCTTTGTGCTCCGCGCCGCGCGGTGCGGGCAGCGCGGAGGAGCCCAGGGCAAATAAATAAGTTCGGACCAGCAGGACGACCCGTTCTCTCACCGGGACGAAATCTTTCCCAAGCGGGGCATCTCTCCCTGACGCCCCGGGGCCGACCAAGGTAACCTCGCCGGGCTGAGAGTACCCGAGAGGTGGCAGGGACAGGGGTGTCGCGCTGGCCCAGCAGCCCAACTGCCCCCACCCCGGGAGATGCAGGGCCCCCCATCTGTCCCGCCGAGCCCCCCCTCCCCCGGTCCCCGTCCGCCTACCTTGGTCGCCGAGCGGCGGCGGCGCGGCGCGCTCCCCCCGCGCCGGCGGGCGCGCTCCCGCCGCACTCCGATCCGCGGCTCCATCCCTCCCGATGGCGCTGCCCGGCGCTCGCCTCCCCTCTGACGCACTTTAAAGAGTCTCCCCCTTCAACCTCAAGGCGAGTAATAGCGACCAATCATCAAGCCATTTACCAGGCTTCAGAGGAAGCTGTTTATGTGATCCCAGCACTAATTAGGCTCATGAACTAACAAATCGTTTGCACAACTTGTGAAGGGGCCGATCACATCCATGGATTGTCTTTGGACTTAGGGGGGGAGGGGGGGGGCGCGACCGCCTTTTCCTTGCAGGAGGGAAACTTCTCCCAGCAACTTTTTTTTTTGTGTGTGTGTGTGAGTGTGTGCGTGGTGCGTGTGTGTGTGTGTCTCCCTTTTGGGTACCGCTGGCTGCCGCTGCCTCCTTTTCCTCCAGCCCCTGTCTATTTATGTGTGTATCTATCCCTCCTCAAGTCACTCCCTGCTGCAAACTTCCCCGGATCGTCTCCCGCGCACCAGAGAGAGACGGGCAGAGATTGGGTCGGGGACTCTCGTCGCGGCAGCATGTTTCAGCCCACACCCAAGCGGTGTTTCACCATCGAGTCGCTGGTGGCCAAAGACAGCCCCTTGCCCGCGTCTCGCTCCGAGGATCCTATCCGGCCGGCGGCGCTCAGCTATGCCAATTCCAGCCCGATGAACCCTTTTCTCAACGGCTTCCACTCCACTGGCAGGGGGGTCTACTCCAACCCGGACTTGGTCTTTGCAGAGGCCGTCTCCCACCCGCCGAACCCGGCCGTGCCGGTCCATCCCGTGCCCCCTCCTCACGCCCTGGCCGCCCACCCGCTGCCTGCCTCGCACTCCACGCACCCGCTCTTCGCCTCGCAGCAAAGGGACCCCTCCACCTTCTACCCGTGGCTAATACACCGCTACCGGTATCTGGGCCACAGGTTCCAAGGTACGTGCAACTTTTCTTCTCCTTCCGATGCAGCCCCGCATCCCCCGGCCGGTCCCCGCGGCGCGGATGTTGGGGCACGGCGGACGGGGGGCGGCCCCTGCCCGCAGCGGAAGGCTCGGCTCGGCCGGGCCCGGGGTCTTTCGTCCCTGTCTCCCCCTCCGCCAAACTTGGGAGAGCTGTCAGAGACGAGGAGCTTGGGCTTGGTTTTGTTTTGCTGCTTTCCCCGGCTTGTTTTGGTTTCCCGGGAAGAGGGGGGCAAGCGGGAAGGCAAGGCCGGCTGGGACTTCGTCAGCTTTCTGCCCCCATTAAAAGCAGACGAAAAGGTGGATATTTTTTTGTTCCGGTGTGTTAAGAGCTAGAGAGGAGCCCCCGAAGGAAGCGGCCGTGCAGGAAGGGGAACGGAGAAGTGGTGAGGCGGAGGTTCCCCCGGGAAGGCGGCGGTGCCCGCCGGGCTGCGGGGCCGAGCGCAGGAAGCCCCAAGCGCGGCCGCTGCCCTTGTTGGAGGGGAAGAAGCGGAGCGAACCCCAGAGAAAGGAGGAGGGGAGTGGGTGTGGGGAATCAATCCCAGCGCCGGAGCAGCGCGGGGAGATGGGGCTGCGGAGGACAGCCGGGGAAGGGGCACGGAGGGCGATCCGGACCAGGGGCTCCGAATGCCAAGCGATTAATAACCAGCTGAAGGGAAATAACCGAATCCAATGGCGGACAATCAATAAAATCCCCCTTGCTTAACCCTTTGTAACCGGCAGCGTCTTCTCCGAGGGGTGAGCCGATTTCTCCCGTAATGGGTCCGGCTTCTGCCACTTTCATTACAGGCAAACCAACAAACAAAACAAAATCAGCCCCTACTCGCAATGATCCATCTGCCTTTTTTTTTTTCGCCCTTGTTTTTATTTTTAAATTCGGAACGAAAACAAACCACCTGCATGTTGCATTTTCCCCGGCCTTCCACAGCCGGGCCGCTGCAGCCGGCTTGAAAAAGGAGCCACTCTCTCCGAAGCCAGGCGGTCTGAGACACAAAATGGATTATTACCCTTTCAGAATAAAATTACAGGTTTCGCTCACCAAATTATTTGTCGCAGGCACCAGGCGATTGGTAACGAGGGGTAGATGAAAGGCGGAAATGTCCTGGTGTTGAGCCACAGCCTGATTTCAAACACACCCTCCTCCTCCAACGATTTTGAAAGCACTTACAGAGGGAGCCCCTCGGTGCCGTTTCCACCGTGGAAGGACCAGCCCGGAGAAGCGGCACAGGGGCACCCCGGAGGGAAATGCCCACCGAAAAGCCCCGGCTCACCACCCCTGCCCCCGCTCCGGTGCAGGCCGGCAGCAATGGGATGGGATGGAATGGGATAGATGGGATGGGATGGGATGGGATGGGATGGGATGGCCGCTCTGTGGCCTCCTCGGAGTTCGATTCTTTATTTCCACGCCGCTTCCCAGCGCCGCCGAGGCAGCGGGAGGGTCACTGGGCCGGGAAGGCGGCGGTGGGAGCCCCGCTGCGAGCAGCACCCCGGGGAACGAGGGCAAGCGGCCGGAGGAAGGCTCCGGCCGAAGTTTTGGGCGAGGGAAGCCGAGACAGGCCGGGGGAGCAGGCGGGCGGCTCCGGTGGGCGGCCAGGGAGCCCCGAGAGCAGCTGGCCGAGAAGGGAAGATGGAAATAACAAACAAACAGGGAGAGCCGTGAGGCTCCGGTGGTCGGGGCAGGGGGGCAGCCGTGAGGTGTAGCCGCAGACACCGCAGCCGTGCTCTCGCCAATTCTTTTTTTTTTTTTTTCTTTCTTTATTTTCTGTAGTGCTCCCCAGGTTGTGTTTTAGCATTTTAATTTCTACCAGTCATCTCCTCCCCCTGCTTATTTATCCTTTCCCTCCACGTATTTATCAAAAGAAAATTCAATACAAAGAAGGAGTTGAAAAATAAAAAAGAAACTACAGTTGGATTTATCCAGAGGGTAATGATGGGAGACAAAAATTGTTGCGCTAAGAAGTGCTGTCGAGTGCGTTTGGGGAAGGTGTTTTACTAATCTGTTTTACCCTGTTTCCCAGGGAATGAAACCAGCCCGGAGAGCTTCCTATTGCACAATGCACTGGCCAGGAAACCCAAACGGATCCGTACAGCTTTCTCCCCATCCCAATTACTGAGACTGGAACATGCCTTTGAGAAGAACCATTATGTAGTAGGAGCGGAGAGAAAACAGCTGGCACACAGCCTCAGCCTCACGGAAACTCAGGTGAGGGGCAAGCAGGGATCGGGCAGCTGGGAAAGCGAAAGTACGGGCATCTCCTGAGGAAAACCCACCCGGCCGGGCCGAGATTCGGGCCAGGGCAAATTCTAGAGGTGTTTAGGCCTCCAGTCCGAACCGGTGGAGTGCAGAGAGGGCTCTCCCCAGGCTGCGTGCCGTAAAATCCTTTTCCCGTTCGGGATTCCGCGGCCCGTGCCGGGTGGCGGTGCCTCGGCCGGGCGGGGGGTCCGCAGCGCTCGGGCGAGGTTTGGGGTCCCCGGGCAGCCCCGGCCGAGCTGCGGCCCGAGCGGGGAGGCAGCGGCCGGAGCTGCGATCTGCGGGTCCCGTCGTTTTGCTGCGGGGCTGGTGTGACCCTCAAGAAGGAGTTGGATGTTAGGGGAAAAGCCCCCAGAACAAATGCGAGGGCGAGGGGGAGAACCTCCCCTTTAGACCCTACAGCAGAAACACAGTTTCTCGGGTGAATTTTCGCTCGTTTCTAGCCGACAGAGGGGATGCGACGAGCCAGTTCAGGAGGGCAGAAAGACGAAAAATAAAAGCAGGGAAATTACTCGCAAGGAATCCCCCCCTTACCCCTTCCACCGCCCTCCCCCCATGCCCCAGCCGGCTGGCTGCGGGCCAGAACAGCACCGGAGACTGCTTCGGTCTCTCTGGCGGGACGCTCGGCGATGTTTCTGCCCGGTGGGGCCGGCCCGAGGGTCCCGGCAGGTCCCGGGGCCGGGTCCCGGTGGGGCGGCGCGGAACGGGCCGAGAGCAGCGGCCGGGGCTGCCCCGACGGCCGGGGAGCCGGGGCCGCTTTTCACGCGGTTTTCTCCCCGCCGGAGGAAAGGCTGGAGTTTGGAGGATTGGTGGTGGTTGTTGTTGTTGTTGTGGTGGTGGTTGTCGTCGTGTCGGGTTTTTGTTTTGCGCCCTTCCAGGAGACTCGTGGAGAGAGGGTTCCAGATGGGGATTGTCTCTGCTACAGTATGTGGCACTGTACTAAAAAAAAAAAAAAAAAAAAAAAAAAAAAAAAAAAAAAAAAAAAAAAAAAAACCCCCCAAAAAAAAAAAAAAAAAAAAAAAAAAAAGCCAAAATACCCAGCCGCAGCCTAGTTCAAAGTTCCCAGTAAACACAGCGTTCTCTGGGCGGATTAAGTTGTAACACTTTTTTTTTTCCCTTAACTCCTTTTCGTGGGGGAAGCAATAAAGAGGTTGGAGCTTTTGTTTTAAAATGTCTCCCTAACAAAACAATAAAAAGGGATCGCCACTTTTATGAGGTTCCCCGAACAAGGGACCGGTCACAGGCTTATTTCTACTGGAAAGCTGTATTTAAGGTGGTCTTTGTGCTGCTTGATTCCGAAGCTGGTTGGGGTCTTTTGTCCGGATGTCAAACCCCCAGTCCCCTACAAATGAGCTCCCTTTTGGGAGATCAGCGTGCAGAAATGAACCGTCCTCCCCTTCAATTAGCAAACTAAAAGCAAATTAAACTCACCCCTTGTTCCCCGCTCAGCTTTTTAATGGGGGACTTTTGGAGAATATGAAAATGCAGCAGAGATGTGTGTCCGGCCAGTCAGGTCTCTGTTCTGAAGAGGCAGCGAAGCGGGTTAAACCAGCTTATTAAAATGCTCCAGTTCCCTTTCCCCCCCTTGCTGAGGCCTTTATCAGACACTTTCAGACAGAACCAGAGTTTAAATTGCTTAAAAAAAAAAAAAAAAAGTTTACCTTTGGACGCTACAAGGAGTGTGGCCAGCCCTGGAGATAGCTCCCGGATCAATACTATCTGTAATTAAAGCACTGAAGTCAGCTGCCGGATGGTTCGGTCAGATTTACGCGGCGCTGAACAAAATCAGAGGGATATTTATGATGCCCCTTGCCGGTTCCACCGCGCCGCGGTCGCCCCTGGACGGCGCGTCCCGGGGAGATGCTGCGGAGAGCCACGGGCCTTTTCCTATTCGGGCCATTTTTGTACATTTTATTCGCTTTTCCCACGAGATAAAAACCCCGTGCGTCCGCCCCCCAGCCCCATTAGCACGGACGAGGCCCTGACTTTGCTGTGCTCTGCCGGGCAGGTGGGAGCCCCGCGGCCCTCCCGCAGCCCCGACGGCTCTCCCGGGGCTGGGGGCCGTGGACACCTCGCCGGGAGCGGGGAACCGGAGCCTCTCGGGCCGAGGGGACGGCCCACGGGCAGCTCCACGCAGCTGGGAGCTGCGGAGGTCCTGGGGCATCCCCCGGCGGTGCCGCCCGCTCCTGAGCGCTGCAGCTCCGGAGGTGCCCGGGGCGGGGGGCAGCCTGGCCGTGCCCTTCTGCACAGGTTTGGGGGTCCCCGCTCTGCTGGCCAGGGTGACAGCAGTGGGAACAGCGCGGGCAGGGTGGCACACAGAGCAGAGCATCTCCCCGGCGTGGGATTGACGGCCGGTGCCTTTCCTCCCGCAGGTAAAAGTATGGTTTCAGAACAGGCGGACGAAGTTCAAGCGGCAAAAGTTGGAAGAGGAAGGTTCAGACTCACAACAGAAGAAAAAAGGGACTCATCACATTAACCGGTGGAGGATCGCCACCAAACAAGCCAGTCCAGAGGAAATCGACGTCACGTCGGACGATTAAAAACTGGCACTTTTGGACTTTTCAAAGCCAGCACCCCACAAACCGCAAGTGTTAAAGGCTCACCCCGCCACCCCCGCGGCGTGGCGGTGCGGGGAAGGACACGGAGATCTTCATCAAAACACGATTCCCGCCCGGGAGGGAGCTGGGAGCGAGCGAGGGCAGCCAGCGAGGGCTCCGAACTGTGGCACTGCCGGCACCGCTCTGCCAAAGGGATCTGTCAATCAAAGCCAAAACACCGGGACGAGGTGATTGACAGGTATTCCGTTTATCGCAGTCCACTTTTAAAAGCATAACGTAAAAAAAAATAATTAAAAATATATAGAAAAAAAAATCTTAAAAAGAAAAAAAAAAATAGAAGCAAAAAAAAAAAAAAGCCCCCAACCAAACCAGAAAAATTAACACCTTACGGGACATTTTGCACTTCACGGTTTTTTCCGTCTTTGAAAGAGAAATTTCCATAAGCAGCCAAAACCCACACCTGTTTCAGAAACTTGAATTGCATGTGTAAAGCCGTCTGGGGAAAAAAAAAATGAAAAGAAAAAACCGGGAAAAAATTACTCCGGTTCCTAAAGACAGAAATGAATTGTAATTTTTTTCCCCTTTAAGACAGGTTCTGTGTGCTTTTTAATTTTATTTTACGAGAAATGTGCAGTCTGTAAACATTTTATAATAACTTCTGGCGTCAAAGTGTTTGTGAAAGCTAAATGAAGTAGCAGTAACAAAGCATAGTGTTCCTTCCGGATGGACAAACACGGTGGGGAGGGGAGGGACGGGAGGGAAAGGCGGGGGGGCGGGGGAGGTTGGGGTTGGTCATAACTTTTGCTGGAAAAAAAAAAAAATCAAATGGAATTATCTCCCCCCTCCCCCCAACTGTATCCCCATTGCAAAACCGGATGATGATTACTTTTTTTTTTAAGATTTACAAAGCGCAAACCCAGCGACCAGTTTTGGCGGTGGGGACACCTTCTAGGCTGGGAGGATCCAGAGAAAAGGGACTTAAAATCGCGGATTGATTTTTTTTTCCTAATGACCATTTTCATTGGGTCAATTTTCAAGCACTGACCTTATAATATTCCGAGATCATAGAGCTACTAAAAAAAAAAAAAAAAAAAGTGACAAATGTTTCCTTCATGTCTCCTATACCAGAATGTAAATATTTTTGTGTTTTGTGTTTAATTTGTTAGAATTCTAACACACTATATACTTCCAAGAAGTATGTCATTGTCAATATTTTGTCAATAAAGATTTATCAATATGCCCTAATTTTTTAAGCAATATCTTTTGCCCTTCACCCCCAAATTTCTCGGAAACCCATGGTTTCCCCCCACGCCGCCTTGTTTTTAGCTGCTGAGCCCCCGCGGCCGCGCCGCGCATTCCTGCGGCCATGGGCGCATTTTCTTAATGTATTCGCTGGCTGCTAAATAGACCTCTAAAAACAAGCCGCAGAGGCGCACTTGCTGTATATAAATACCCCAAACCCCCCGAAACAGAACCAACCAACCAAACAAAAACCTCAAGGAGAAACCCAGCCCCTTCCCTGGCTGGAAACCGAGGCGCGGACCGGTTCGTGATGGTGAGACTGGTCGGCAGCAGCCGCGCTCCGCCGAGAGAGGCTTTCCTCGGCAAAAATAGGTGGTTTACTTAGCGAGAGAGGATTTTTTTTTTTGTTGTTGTTTTTTTTTCCCCCATCTTTCGCATCCCCCGTGCAGGTCGGTGCGGTGAGGAGCGGGTCCTGCGAGCAGAGGCTGCGCCCCAGCTGCTGCTCTCCCTGCTGCTCTCCGGGAGCGATCCCGGGCGCGGAGTAAAACTTTGACATTAAAGAGGTGGGGGAAAGGAAAAGAAAAAAAAGAAAAAAAAAAAAAAAAAAAGAAATGTTGCTTTGGGTCCTTGAGGAAACTAGCTGGTTTTCTGGGGGTACACAGTTGTTTTTTCATGCTTCATTTGCTCCTTAGCCTGATAGACTGCATTAATCAGTTTTATTTCCATTGATAGAGAAACCTCGTCTGCTCTGTTCGAGCTACAAAGAATCCTGCAAGCTTTTGTGAAAGTGCAAATCAGTTTAGGCAATTATCATACCAGGAATATGAAGGGGAAAGAGGAGGCATTGCCCAGTGGTCTCCTTTAATCTCTTAATCCGTGGATCCAGGGGGGCTAGTTGGACATAATTTAGGACAATCTGACTACCCTTTACACTGTGATAAGGCGAAGTTACAATGCATCGCAAAAATACGAGCTTTGTTAAACATACTGCCTTGAAAAGTTAAGATTAGACATTCTGTGCACGTGTTGGCTCTATCGGGTACTATGTAAATTTAATTTTTAAAAAAAATATCCGATTTTTTTTTAAAAGCATCTCTCCTTATACAATCCCGGTGACTTTCCATTCACTTGTGCTACAAAATCTGAGAGAGGCCCAGTCAGGGTTAGGACGCATGTCGCAATGCAGTCCCTTCCATTTAAACCTGGGCTAATTATTTAGTAGAGCTATTCCCAAGGTAAACTTCTCGTGGCGTTTCTTCCCTCCTCGAACAGCTGATGGTGCAGATCTGGAAACCAAGCAGGACGCGCATTTCCCCTGAACTCGCCCGAGCTGCCTCGCTCTCCACTTCAAACCCGGGCAAATGGGCAAACATTAAACGGATTGCGGCCGAACAGCAGACTCGGGCCTTTCTAGAAATTGTTTCCCATCTTGATAAAAGGCTTATTTCTGCAGGAACCATATATTTCTCCCCCACCCCTTTTTTTTTTCCTTTTTTTTAAAATTTTTTTTTTAACCGTGAGGGAAGAGAGGGAGAGAGGGGGAAAAAATTAAGCGTCCTATGTAGCGTAACAGCAATAAAATCTTCAGAGAATGCCATTAGCTTTGAAAAAAAACCCTAAAAGCTTTATTACAAACCCAGCTTTGAAAATAGGGGGGATTAGGAGTCTGAAAGGGTCCCACAATGGTTAGAAGAAAAGGTTTCATGCTAATGAGGTTAATGCCCTTTGTATCTCAGGACTCCACAACTTCATTACTCCCTATCTCCGGCTGCACCAAGCGGCTCAGAACACTGCAATCCACTCCAGCTCTCCCCTGCCTTGCCTAGAGAAGGATTTGATAGCAGCTCTGTTCAAACTAGATAATTATATCTTTTCAAGTCGGAATTAAGATAAAGAAAGTGAAGCAAAGGCGGCTAGCCTTGATCCACTGCAAACAAATTTGGCGCACTTTCTAGTCTCTCTCCCCCTGCCTCAATAGGCAGGACAGTCAGCTTATTAGACCCTCATTTGCTTTATTAATTCATCTATTTAAAGTGGCAGGATTAGAGAGAGGGAGAGAGAGGCAGAGTCTAATGTGGGACAGTGGATGCCAGGCAACGTGGAAATATAAATATTGGCGAGATGCTATCCGAGCGGGTGTTCAAAAATACATTTTATATTAAATAACGGAGAGGGGTGGGGGAGGGAGCGCGGATTTCGGGTGGCGAATTGCAAACTCGGGCGGATTTTTACGGCTTTTTTTAAGGAAAACTGGGGGGCGGCTGCCGGGGGCCGGCTCTCCCTCTGGAGGACGCGTGGCCCTCGGTGCCTGGCGGGGGTTTTGGCCCGCTGGCCGCCGGGGCTGCTGCAGGACAAGCGGGGACTCCCGCAGCCCCCGGCGGCCGCGGGTGCGGAGCGCAGCGCCCCGGGAGCGGCCGGGGCTCCGCGGGCCGCCCCTGCTCCGTCTGTCGGCCAAGGGCAGCGCATCCCGCCCCTCGCCTCCCCTCTCCGCCCGGGGTCCCATCCCCACCCCCGCAGCCCCCGGCGGCCGCGGGTGCGGCCGGGGCTCCGCGGGCCGCCCCTGCTCCGTCTCTTGGCTCTGTCTGTCGGCCAAGGTCAGCGCATCCCTCCCCTCGCCTCCCCTCTCCGCCCGGGGTCCCATCCCCACCCTCCGCGTCCCGGACCTGACCCCTCCGGCCCGGGGATTTTAACCCTTTCCCTTCGGACACAGCCGGCGGCTCCCAGCCGGGGGTTGTTTTCCAGCGCTGGGATTTGCGCTCCCCACGCGGCGCAAGCCCGCACCCACGCAGCCCTCTCTTTGCCTCTCCGGCCTTTGGAGCCCTGGCTTTGTTGTGTTTAAACTCTGTTTATTCGCCTTCCTCGGCTGGCGGATCGCGCTGTTACCTGCGCGGGCTCGGCGGAAATTAGCGGTGCCCCCTAATTAGCACCCAGCCCGCAGGAAAGAGGCAGAGCCGCCCGAGCGGGATTGTCCCAGCCCTGCTCCCGTGCCCACCAGCGGCTCACGACCGCTCCGAGCTCAAACAGCCATTGATTTACTCCTGCAAAGGGCCCCGCTGCGAGGGGGAAGCGGGAGTTTAGAGAACCTCCTGACCCCGAGCCGTAACCTCGCTCCCCGCCCGCCTCTCTCCTGGTGGGACACTCAGCCGGGCCAGCCCGGCCCGTGGCCCTCGCTTGAAACCGAAAGGGCCATTAATCACCTTCCCCCGTTCGCTTTTAATTGACCTGTGGCAATTAGCGCCTGTTGCAGGGAAAGCCACCCGCGGGCTGTGAGGGAACCCCCGGTGGCAGCCCCGGCCCCGCGGGTGTCCCCGGCAGGATGCTGCGGGCACCGGGCTCAGCCCGCCCCGCAGGTGGCTGCCCCGGCCCGAGCAGGGAAGGCAGCATCTGCCTTCTCGCATCCTCATCCTTCTCCCTGCCCCGCCGCGGGGCCGCTCGGCCCGGCTGCCTCGGGAGCGCCCGTCTCCAGCACGGCCTGGCTGGAGCCCCGGCTGCTGCGGGGGCTCCGGGAGAGCATTTATAGACCCGCTCTCCATCGCCCACGGCTGGACCTGACGTCAGGAAGAACTTGATCTCGCCCGCTTTGCTCCTGCTTCTGAAACTGATCCTTGAAATGAGAGAACAGACTCTACACAATTCCCATGGCCTTGACATAAGGTACAGCGATAAATATACACCACTAATGAGCAATTACCATATAATCACCTTCCAATTAGCTCGCATAATGATGAATTAAACATTCTAGCCTGCTGGATTAGGTTTCTTACTTTGTATATTATTTACGAAGGCTAGCTTCTGCTGAGCACCAAATATCAAATTAGATAGGGAATTTTCAGATGGGGGTAATTACGCATTCAGAGCATGCCCGGAGTTTTTGTCACCAGCCAACTAAAGTGTATTGGAAGGTAGTGTCCATCCTTTTCTGTCTTTCCTTTTTGATGTCTTCAAACAAAGTCCACTGGCTTTTCTGCCAGTGCTCCGCACGTCGCCTCCCCCGTGTTAATTCTGCTTCCTTCCCCAAGGCTGGACAGACAGAAAAACCGGCCGGTTTTTTTTTCCCTGGGACAGTTAAATAATAGGGAGCAGGCAGAGGCAGGATCCGGGGGAAGCAAAGGATCTCGCAGTCCGAAGAAAGCCCGGCCTGTTATCCCGGACAGGTAGAAAAGCCCCGGTCCTCTGCTCGGGGTGGTGAGGACCGGCAGGGCACAGGAGGGGACATCCCCCGCACCCCCACCCTGGGCTGCTCCGGCACAAACCCCAGGACACCCAACACGAGTGCTTGTTTCCTTCACATTCTGGGGAGAGGGCTGCAAAAAAAAAAAAAAAAAAAAAAAAAAAAAAAAAAAAAAAAAAAAAAAAATCGAGTCCCGGCTGCGTTTGGTGCGTCTGGGCTGAGGGAAGGGTCGGGAAAGGCTTTGGGTGCCGATTCCTTCTGGAAGGGAACGAGAGGAGAAGCGCCAGCCCCGCGGGAGGAGAGAAGGATGCTCGGGCAGCCCCAGCCCTCACCCAGAGGGGATGGAGGGACGGCTCTGGGTAGGGAGAGGGCTCGGAGCCGCCGTGTGGAAAGTAGGAACCCGTCTCGGAGCTGCTTGGCTTTTGTTGGTTTAAGTCGGACCCTTAATGTTTTCTTAATTAAGCGTTTGAGTGTGAGTAAACCTCCGCGAGGCGTTTACAGCCTGGCCATAAAGTGGGAGCGGGGGATCTCCCTGGCTCCTGCAACGCCTGAAAACATTCCTTGGGGGCTTGAAGGGGGCAGAAAGCCGCTCCACAGGGAACAACGTTCTTAGCCAGACTCCTGCTTGGAATTACCTTTCTAAAAGTCCTTTACCTATAAAGGAAAGGACGAACTAGTAGTATCCTCTTTCCCCGCTCTACTCCCTCCCGCCTGACACATGGAGCTCTGGAAAGTTTCAGGGATTTCCAGTCAGGAAGGGAACAGTCCAGAAGAGCAGAGATGCTCGGCTTCAGCTGCGTTTTTTTTTTTTGTTTTTCTTTTTTTTTTTTCCTTCTTTTCCTATTGAATTGTATTTTTTACTTAAAAAGGACTTGAAAAAAAAAAAGAAAAAGAAAAAAAAAAAGAATGAAGAATTCGAAACCATTTCCCCCAGTGAAAGTGTTGTTTGAATGAGTGTGGGTGACCTGGACCCAAATAAACTTAGATAAGGTGTGGAAACTCATCTGTCAAATCCCGCACAACTGGAAGCAGCAGCTGATCCAAGCCTGACTCGTGAGAAGCTGCTGGACTCCGGTGTTTTTGTGGAGTTACACTCATAGCTTTATCAGTATTTAAACAACCTTTTTGTGGTTTTGCTGTGTTCACAGAACGCGCGAAGTCCCGACTTTCTCCCAAGGCCGGGGAATACAAGCACGGCTGTTATTTTATCTTTAGATCAGCAAGTGGGTATCAGAGGCAGGGAAGAAAGTGCATTCTTGTGGGTTGCGAGACTGAGATATTCCCAGATAAACTCTTCTGTGATCTCATTTATAATCCACGCGATCACGGCTATTTTATTTGGCATACATGTGTCTAGAGGAGGCGTTTGCTGCGATGGGAAGTTTAGGATCCAAATATGATTTAAAAACCTTTTTAAGAGAGTTATCTCCTGTGCCACCCTCCTCGTCCCGGTAAGCACGTTGCCTTTTTGTAGCCCACGCCTTACCTGCTTCTCCGTGGGCTGCCAAATATCTGCTCAGAATCAAGGAAAAGAGAGGAAAGGGGAAAGATATGATTTGGAAGAGTAAAGGCTGTTCAAATAAACAATGAAAAGGTATTTTCCTAAGACTAACGTTATTATATTTAAATTCCCTGGGAATGCAAAATAATAGAAAGCCTGCACGGACTAAAATCTGCAAGGAAACAGAGAGGAAAAAAAAAAGAGAGAAAAATAAATAAAGACGAAAAAATGTGTGTGAGAGATAGGGGAAAAGAGAGGAAAAAAAGGGAAGGAAGGAAGGAAGGAAGGAAGGAAGGAAGGAAGGAAGGACCCGGAGTGGGATGGAATGAAGGCGTCGCCGGGACATTGTCAGGAATCTGGGCGGAAGGTCGTGAGTTCATTGCCGGACCCACTTGGAAATTCACCCCAGTTTGTGTTTAGGAGAGTCAAGGGCTGTCGGAAATCCTCTTTCTTCCCCCCATTGTGGCGAAGTCCTGAGAGGTCGGGGTCGGTGTTTTCTGTAGGTTTTCCCTGGCAAATCACAAGCCCCGCTCGGCAAAGCGGAGCCACCAGAGCAGCGCCCCAGGACACGGCCGGGCAGGGCGGCTCCTCTGCCGGGACCTTTTCCCTCTCCCCAGTGAGCACTTTTCCTACCCGAGCTCCCCATCCCGGCCTTGGGAAGGCAGGAAGGGAGAGCGCCCGGGGTGGGCAGCCGTGTCCCGCGTGGCGGGGAGCACCTTCCCGCTGCCACCCGCGCATCGCCATGGAAACAGCCGCAGCTGCCACCAAAGTTCCCGCAGGCTCAGCCCCGGGTGCCCCGGCAGGGACCGGACAGGGACCCCCGGCCCCGCTGTCCCTCCCGACACCCCAGTCCACCTTCCCCCGCTCGTCCCTCGGTGGGCAGGAGCTCCTCTTGCGGGTGAAGAGCCACTGTGGCTCCTTTTCCACCCTGACACGAGGGTCAGAGGCAGGAGAGGGGTGGCTCTGAGCTGGCGGCAGAGAACGGGGACCGACAGCGGCCAGCAGCCCTCTCTCGTCCCCGCGGGAAAGGATGGAGATGCGGGCCGGCAAATGCGGGCCCAGGGCTTGTCCCTGCCCTCCTCTACCATCGCCTGTCCCAGGCAGTGACTCCCGTGTCGCCCCAGGGTCCCTGTCCCCGCACCCGGCTCCGTGGAAAGGGGCTGCTCCTTCTTTTTCGGGTGTAAGGGTAAAACTCGGCCCATATCCGCCCGCTCCTCCCCATAACTTAAATAAAAAAAGGAGTAAAAGGCAACGTTTACACCAGTTTAATTAAGGAGGGCCCTTGTACCTTGGGGGGGATCGCATCATTTCACATGAAATATTCATACAGGAGGTTTCCCGAGCTGCTCCGTTTAATCATCCCTGCTGCCAGCGAAGGGCTCTGTCTTTACACATGCCTGTAATTTGGTTTTAATGTCCCCACTTTTCCATCCGCACGTGTCCAGAAGGTAAGTTCCCGTGAGGCAGCCGGGGCTGGGAAGCGCTGCCCAGCCCGGCCGGACCCGCACCCGCGGAGCTCTCCGCATCTCCCGGCTGCGCATCCCACCGCCCCCGCTCGCCGCTCCGCCGCTTCTCCCTGCCCTCCGCGGGACTCTTTCGCATTCAGCCGGGTGAAATAGCGCACTTTTATATCCCTTATTTAAAGGGGAGAGAGAAAAAAAGGCGGAAAAGAGAACACACTGAAGGAAAAGAATGTGGCGTCGACTAATTTAAACCAGTTCGAGTGGAAGGGCTGTCGGTTCTGTAAGTAAACGATGCGGTGTTGGTTCAGACGTTTCTGGCCGTCGCTGCTGTCTGAGGGGGAAGAGCTGAGGCTCGGAGGGGCAGCAGGGCCCGACAGCTCCGCGTCCCTCTGCAGGCTCCTGCCCGCCCTGCCTGGATGGAGAAGAAGATAAAAGGAAGGGGAAAGGATATTTAGCCCTGCAATGGTGAGCCCCACTTCCCCCTGGACGTAGGCAGATTTATCTCAGCCGCGCCGTGTGCTGGGTGCCCGCAGCTGGGAGCGGGGACACAGGCGCGTGTTAAACGATGCCATTAGCCCGCAGAGCAACAGGCGCAGACGAGGTAATTGGCAGCGATTCTCAGGGCCGGTCCGGTGACCTGTTAATCTGTTGCAACCAGCACTCGGTCAGGGGAGAAAATAATAAACCGAAAAAATCTGCAGAATGGAGAAAAAGTCTGACTTACCTCAGACCTGGTCAGCTTGTTAATGTTCCACTTGCAAAGAAAGAAGGGTTTCTGAGCGAACACTGTCTGTGTTCAATCAGACTCTTACTCCGTTTGCTGAGTGTAATAGATCCTCTGTTTAACGGTTTAACAGTTTAATCTGTTCTCCTTTCTTTGTTAAATTTATTTTTTTTCTTCCCTTTCTTCACTGGGATCCCGTGAGGTTTGGCACCAGCCTGCTGGAATTATGAAGCAGAGGGTGTCTGCAGAGCAGGAGCACCGTTCAGCACCTCTGCCTCTGCATTTCCCATCCAGAAGGCAGCTGTGTGATCAGAAAGTTCGGGATGGACATGCAAACCTTCACCCCTCCACAAAATTTGCTCAATAAACCTCCCTCTGTCATTCATTCATAGCAGAGCACAGAAAGAGCTGCTTGTGCAGGTGGGAATGTTTGTGTGGGAGGCTTTATACCACCCCTGCATCCCAACCAAATATCCACAGTGGCTGGAGATCTGAAATAGAAATTAAACATGCTCAAACCAACTGTTTAAAACCAATTTCTTCACAACGTAACTTTGTTTCTGAAATAAAAGAGATAGGCCCTTGGGTAGCTTAAAGGAAAACAGATTTTTAACAGGTGAATTGGAATCAGCAATGTTTTGAAGAGCTCATGGAAAAAAACAGTGACACCCCCCCAAATTAAAACTGTTTTACAGAAAGTTGAAATCATAGGAGATGCATAAAACTACAATCACAATCTGTATTTTCAGCATTAAGGAGGAGATAAAAAGGGTGTTTGAGCTTGCTTTATTTTATTTCAGCCTTCCATCCTTCCCTGATATTTTATTTGTTTATTTTTTAGAATGGAAAAGATTATCAGGAGACCTCCCTAAAAATGATCTTTTGATCTTACTGCAAATATAGGGCTGAAACCAGCAGCCCTTATTTAACACTAAACCATTTCTGAAATGACTGCTGGGTTGCACAGGAGGAGATCCAAGGTATTTTCCATTATTCATAAATATTTCAAGCAGGTAAGTTTAAGACTTTTTGTTTTTGATGAGCTGTTCTCTCTCACACACATGCACACAGACAAGAACTACTTAGAACACGCTTGAATTCAAGTCCAAATCAATGAATAAATTACACAGATGGGTTTCATTGCTTCTATATTTGCTGCATGTAACAAATCAGCAAAAATGTTCAGCTCATTAGCGGGGACAATACTGTGTTGGAGGGGTCAGACACGAGAACGAAAGAAGCCTTCATTTTTTCCTGTGATGTGACTGATGTCTGGCTGAACAAGTGTGATTTATACCAGACCTCTCCCTTAATACAACATATTTCTGCAATTCTTGTGAGAGAGCCCAAAACATTCATACATGACAGAATCAGAAATAACTCCCTCAGAAAGGCTAAATTACATGGTTTGGAAAGTTACAGCCCTGTACATCTCATGACACTATTTTACTGCTGAGGAATTGTCTTTTTTTTACAAGTGATAACTGCAATCCAGTAGCAGCTAAACCATTCCAGTGGGTATATGTAGCATATTTGGGCTATATATTAAAGATCAGTAACTCTACATGCTCTAAAATAAAGGCTTTACATTTTATCTCACAAATGAAGGCCAGGAAATTGTGACAGAGCTGTGCAGATATTAATAGTCCCTGTTCCACACTAGTTTTCTAGGAGGACACAAAATATCTGTCTGTTCCTGCCTATCCACTGTCACCCAAACTTATTAATTCAAGATAAGATTGCTATTCTGAATGGAGCCATCAGGTCAAACACTGGAAACTTTTCCACTCCTGGCCCAGGGATGAGGTTGAAGGAGGGTGAGTGAGCAGTGCTTGGAAAACAAGGCAGAAATTTGTGCAAATCTCTCAGGTGCCCTCCTGTGATTGGTGGAAAAAGCCACCTGGTTTGATTTTCCAATGAACAGGACTTTCAGATTGTGATAGATTAGGCTGCTTTGTGTCATGACTGGTGTCAGCAGTTTTTATTTTCGGTGCTGGGCTGCTGTGCAGGTGACTTTACAGTGAGAGTCCTTTCAGCTGAGGGCACAGCAGAGGTGTCACTGGTGAGTTTGAGCTGCTCAGGGGACAAGTGTGGCCTTTGCATTCCATATTCCTATGGCTATTCAAGCCCAGCTCTCTCTGTTTTTGCTCTGCTGACTGATACAAGTTCTGTGACACAAACAAGGCCCAGAAAATCTTCTGTATACCACAAAGACCATTCCCAATTATGCATCTCTTGGAGCACTTGAAGGAGCACCTCTTCCAGAGACACTGATCCACTGCTGATTGGAGCAGTCAGTGATTTCCCATGTGCAGGTTGGTGTGGCTCCTCCATCCTCTGCTCATGGCTGTCCCTAGAGCCTGCCCCTGTCTCAGGGACACATGCTCAGTCGTGTGCTTTGCTTTTGCAGAGCACACAGCCAGACATTAAACCCATTTCCTCAGTGCATGCAAAATTCCCTTCAGAGCCTGAAATTTTGGATCTTTTCCTTGCCTAAATTCTATTTAGCATCTAAGTGAGACATAGATAAGCTGGCAGGCTGGAGCTAAAATGACCTTTCTTCCAATGAGTAACAACTGCGTGTGAAGGGAAACAACTGCATGCAAGGGTTTTCCATGGGAACCTGAGTCACAGCCTACTCAAGAAAACATGAAAATGCTTCACCAGGTTTACACCATGTGTGCAGTGTATTTTGATGTGTCTTGTGATGCAGACCTGAGTGGCAGCTGAAGTCACCGTGGCACGGGAGCCCTGCTGTGGGTGATGCTCTCAGGGCCTGCTGCTGAGCTGGCCAAACCCCCTGCAGGCAGCCTCAGCCTGGCTGAGAAATTAGGTTTATTCCAGATCAGAAATTCAGCTGGCCCCTGGGAAAAAATCTGGGATTTTCAGCTTCAGAATCAGAATAAATCTTAGCAAGAAGAGCCCCTTTAGCCTGTGAGAAGACAGGACCAAGCAGACCATGCTGCTAATGCCTGTCCTCCCGTACCTCTGGCACAGGGCTGCTCCCTCACCCTGCTGAGATAAGTTGGGGAGGTGAATATCTGCTCACAGGTACTTTCAAGCTACTTGGGCAAAGCAGAAAGACAAATCCTTTTGCTCTGTATTTGCACAGCACCTAACACAGCAGAGTCCTGGTGCCTTTCTGAAGCTGCCAGGGACTTCTACAGCACAAATAACAAGTACATAATGCATCTGCTACAGAGCTCACAAACCTTTCATGTTATTTATGCACTAATCTGAACAGTGTGGGCCAGATTTTGATCTTGGTTATTCTGGAGTAAATGAGATACGGGTTTGGCCTCACATCCATAAGATCTATAGTCAATCAGTGTTTCTAATGTGCTCATCATGGAAATATCTTGGCATTGTGTGGCTGGCCCACTTCAGTGTGACTAGAATAGCAAAGCATTATATTAAGCAAACAGAACAGTTTGATTTATAGATTTGTGGTAAGAATAGTTCAGTTTTCCAGGGTGTTCAATTTAATTAACGTTCTCCAGGGAAAAAACTGCTATTGTTTCCCTAACCACATGCCTTCCAATACAAAATAAACTCTTGCTGGTGTGTATGTGCTGCTTAATTATCCTAAATGGTTCCTTTTGAAAGTTGTCTATTGACCTGCTTCACAAGTGGAGCATATCCTATTCACTCAAGAGTGTCTCTACCTGCACTTAGCAAGAAGGATATACCAGATGAATTTTAACACTGCTAAAGTGACAAAACAACCTGCTGCATGCAGCATTCCCCAGTGGTGTGTGTGAATAAGGCTGCAAGAGTGCTTTATAAAGCCAAGTAAATGGCAATAATACCTGTAGGTTCTAATTCCAGCCACTGTTTTATGGCTGGGGATAAATCTACAGCAAGGAACTCTGTCTGGATGTTACTGGAGCACAAAAGAGGAGAGCAAGGACAGTTTATCTAGGGACCCACTAGGGATCAAATCCTGCTGTTGATATTCACCTTGAGCCACTCTGTGGTTTTGATCTGCTGGTCTGCAGAGGGGTGAGCTACAGGAAAGGCAGATCCTGGGCTCCTGCTGCCAGGGCTGTGTAAATCACACTGCCCTTTGCACCAGCACAGTGCCTGACCTCCTGTCTTCATCTTTCAGGCTCTCGCAGTTTTTTGAGAGTGAAAAGAATTCAGAATTCAGAAGAAGATGGTGGAGCAATCCTGACTCCATTTTTTCCCAACATTTAAGTGGAAACAGAGCTGGGCCCAGTGAGTGCAGCAGTGTGGGATGACAGGAGGGTGAGATTTCGTGTAGTTGAGTCAGTAGTGAGAGCTGGCTGCAGCCGGCTCTGACTGAACACAATAAACAATTCCACTTGCAACATGCTGTACTATTTAAGGGCTCAGAGATGCCAGTGGGAGTTTTGCCTGAATAGCAGGCCAATAACAGGTCCTTACTCTCTATCATGTCATGAAATATCACAGCCCCATGTGTGCTGCAGAGGCAGATAAGGGAGTGGTGGAGATAAGAGGGGGTCGGGGAGGGGCAGCAGGAGCAGAAGGGCTGTGCCACTGCCTCCCCACTTCTGGGAGCCTCTCTCCAGCTGATGAGCCCTCATCCATGCTGGAACTATCTGGAAGATGCTCTGAGGATGGCCAGGGAAACTTCACAACCAGGCCCTGGAAGCTATGGAGTAACTGCAAAGCAAATTACCTGATTGCATTGATTCCCTCTGCATTCAGCATCTATTCATCTCCGCCACTGTGTCTCCATTAGTTCTGCTTTCCAATGACTCCTTCTGTCTAAAAAAGGGACCTAAATTTTAGGGAAGGTTAGAAATAGTTTTTTTCTGCTGTGCAATGTGCAAGCAATTTATTGAATAGTCTCAGAAATCCAGATACTTTTCTTTCCTGCTGCAGTACTGCTGATTCAAACATAAAGCAGCAGGTTAAAATATATTCATAAGACACTAAAAAAATGAAACTTGTCAAAACAAGCAGCAGATTTCTCCCTAATATTATGGTATACAATTTTTATAAATGTGGAGGCAGCTTTTCTTAGAAGCGTATTTTAAACTGATCTAAATTATATTAAGAGTCAAGGCCCAATTTGGTAACAAGCTGTGAGACATCAAGGGTTCTTTTAATGAAGAATTCACGCTGGAAAAATGTATGTCACAAGACATATGAGTGGATGCCTCCATGCTTACTAACCCTTTGCTGCCCGTGTACTGATGCACCCAGAAGTGTGAACCCAGAGGAGGGGGTTCACATGAAGTCCTTGACTCCAAATGGCCACTTGGGTCTCTCCATGAGCACACAGCCCTGAAAACAAAGCAGCATCAGCAAAGATGCCTGAGGTTTGATTCGAATTTTGCTCTAGTTGAGTGATACTATTTATACCCTGGGCTAATCAGAACCAGGGCTGTTTCATCATTCGAAATGTCAGGAAAAATATATCATGTGCATCAAGGGAGAAATCTTGGCCCCACTGAAGTCAATGGCAAAACTCCCATTGATTTCATTGGGGCCAGGATTTCACCCTGAATAAAAACTCATGTTTCATACACAGTTTAAAAGGCAATGGGTTTATCTGTGAGTGGTTTTAAAAATTGTTTTGGAGAAAAATACATTACTGAAATGCAATTAGGCATTTATTTAGCCTTTACAGAGCAATCAATGTTTTCATGAGCACTGTAAAGGAATTTAAGAAGAGGAATCAAGGCTGAAGTTGTATGAGATGCAATTGGGCAATTGTTAGAACACATAATTGAGAGTGATTCAATGTCTCCAAACCCAGTTTCACTAACAAGCTCCTGGGTTTGCGTCTGCATGATCCAAATGTGAATATTTTTTCCTGCTGGGTGACGTAATAGCTCACCAGGACACCAGTGCAACGGATGTAACATATTTGATTTGATGAGCCTCTTGGACACAAGAAAGAGCTCGCAGTTGTCTCGCTGACTTGCTCCCACACTAATGAAACCCAGCCCTGTGGTCTCTGAAGTGCTTGAGCAGCTGTCTTTGGTGCTGTCCCCAGCACAGGAGGTGGGCAGAGGGTCACCGTGGGCTTTGAGCATCATTAGAAAGGTTTGCTGAAGTCCTCAGCTCTAGCTCTATTTTAAATCAAAATATTCTTGTATTTCCTTGCTGGCACAGCAAATGAGCGAAGTGTTAGGATTTGTAAGGTTCTGTGTTTGCTGAGACAATTCACAAGAAGGAAAACAGCCTTGTTTTCACTGTCTAATTAGTTCACGGTGCATATTTCTTCAGCTGTGTGCTTAATACGTTGAAAAGTACCATGGGATCAAGAAAACAGCTTTGCATTTCAGTCAAAAAAGGAGAGAGTGGAAAAAAAAACCCCATATATGAACAACATTCAGTGATTGGAGAACACCACATCCCCACTTCAACGTGCTTTCAAAAGAGATGTTGTACTCAATGAATCTCACTACTTCTAACCAAAGCCATAAATCTGATGTACAAAATGTTCCCTTATTTTGACTGGATCTATTCAAACTGATTAATTTCTCACAATTTTCTCTGAAAACCACACTGTGGCATCGCTTCAGCACTGGCTGCCCATCTCGCGCAGACACCATCGGTTCCTGAAATACTTGGGTTTCCTGTGAGTTTGGAATGGGTCCCTTCCAAGTATTCACTTTGTCTGATCTTGTTTAAATTATTTCAATGAGCAAAATTATAGCCTTTGATGCTACGTTGCGAAAACATTTAATCTATTTTGTTTTCAGCTTTCCTTTGACTGGTACAAGAAACAAAGCCTGGGAAAATAGGCAAATCATGACTTATGGGTGAGTGGCTAGTCACATTTGGAGCTAATTTCTTTTCCAAACATTTATACTTCCTAAGAAAAAGTTTCTCCAAAATAATAACTCCTGGAAGAGGCTAGAGTAATGGTGAGAGAAGAGGAAAACATGACATTTGATGTATCACCTCTATTAAGGTCCTGTCCAATTAGGTTTAACAAGACAGAGTTAAAGAATCATCCTAAAATACACTGAGGAGAGGAAAATATTAAGGAACAAAGAAGCTTCTGACCTCAAAGGACAAGAGAAAAGAATTTCAAACCGTCTTGACGAATCAGTATAACCACAGCTTGATGGAGGGACAAAAATGGGATGACTCTGGCTCTGAGGATTGATGCTGAGATTAAAAAAGCAAACAGAAAAATAAATCCTTTCACTTCTAGACCACTGACTTGAACTCATAAACCAGTTAGTCATCATCATCTGATAGTTACTGAACATGTCCTCTCTGGAACAAACTGGTGGTCTCAACAGGAGCTCTAGGAGGCATATGACAATATTCAAATAAAAGAACAATTTCCTGCTTGGCGTTATTGCTGGCCATCCCCATAGGAAGGCCAAAGGAGCAAGCAATTAATAATGGGGGGAAATCCCAACAATAGTTTATTACTGTTATTATTAGTAGTACTATTATTACTGTTATTAATTCACAAGAGGAAATTATACAGTTGTCTGAGTATGGCAGTAATTATGCAGTTGAATGGGATTACTGCAAAGCAGGGTTGAGAGGAGGGATGCAAGCTGTGGCTGGATTAGGAAAGCATCTGTGGCTGCACTGCCTTGGCAAGGGACAGGACCAGGGCTGTCACTGCTTGGGACCCCAAAGCAGCAGCAATTATTGCAGGAACTGGGTCCTGCCCTTGCAGGCAGGGCTGCAGCAGCTCCCACCCTGCCTGGAGATGCACTGTGTGGGGAGAAGCAGTGGCACAGGCTCACCCATGGGTTGTGTCCTTTCTTCTGGCTGGCCCCAGCAGTTCAAATCCCTTTTGAGTGAAGATTCCTCCAGAGGATTGCTCAGCACCCAGGAAACTGCTGTCAGGCAAAAGCAGGAGTTGCACTGAGGCTGAGCAAACACCCAGCAGTGAGCAGTGTCACAGCATCCTGCCCTGGCCCTGGCTGAACACACAGCAGCCCCTGAGAGCTGCTTTCCCCAGCCCTGCCTTTGCTTTCCTGCCTTCTCTGGATGAGCAGAATGAAACAGTCACAAAGTCCATCATTGCACTCATGATCACTCCACCAATGTTGGAAAAGAGGGTCATCCCCCCTTAGTCTGCTCTAAGGATTAGAATATAACACTTCATCTTTGCTATGTTGCCCCTAAGGTGGTAATTTTAGTGAGTTTTGTATTCTGTGCTGATTTACGGTGGCTAAACTAATGAAATAAAACTTCCCAGACCTTTTTCATGTGCATTATTGATAGAAACACTCAGTAAAAGAAATGTGTAAATCCATCTTTGTGAGCTCTAATACTTGTTGGTGGCATCTGTTTTTCATTTAACAGGATGACTGAAAATGACTGTAACTACAAAAAACTCAAACAGCCAAATGTGTACATATCATTGTGTAAAAACTGCAATTTCACCACTCACTGATAATCAGCCCTGATTTATTTGAACAGACTTTGAGGTTCTGACTCCACTTCTCACCCAGGGCTTCAGTTCAGCAGCAGTTTTCCTCAGGCAGGGTCTTCCAGGTCTGACCCAGACCTATCCATTTGCAACAACATCCACTGGAAAGGGTTTTGCACATGGTAATAGCTGAGTGAATCAGAAGAATTGAAGTTTCCATTCAGTCACAATCTTCTGTGCCTTGGCGTACCCTGAGGGCATTTACTAAGTGAGTATGAACATCTTTTGTGCTATCTTATGACAAAATGGCCTGTTTATGGAATGACACCATTTCTGGATATGGAAAAGTTACCTTTTATCATATATCATGTGTAACGATCACATAAGAGATTAAAAAATGGAGATATGTGGGAAGGAGGGAGTGTGCAGTGGATTATTCAGCACCAGGGAAATACAATGTGCAGGAAAAGAGGAGAGTCTCTGGAGACTGTCTGGGTTGTTAGCATTGATAAGAACAACTGGGATGTGCTGCTGGAGCTGGGCTGGTGTTTGTGGTCAGGAAGGGCTTTCAGGGGATGCTGCACTTCCCATGTACTGGGCAGAGCTTTGTGTGTGAATCTGTCACTGGCACACACATAGGCCAGAACAAACGTAAGTTAATCATCTTTGTGCATGGTGATGGAATCCTTGCAAGCTGATAAAGAACAAACCCAGCTGGTTATCTCCCCAGATACAGAGTCTCCCAGAAAAAGAACTGGTGCAGCTCTGATGTAGCATGTAGGGATCAGATTCTAAACGTGGACAGGTAAGGGCAAGGCAAATATGACTGCAAGTGATGGGAGACCTCAGCAGCTTTCCAGCATAAACCCACCTAAATGCCCAACAGCATGGGCTGAATATTTTACTGGGACAGTGTCTGGTGTAATTTGCACAAAACTGTGCTGACACTTCACAGTCATGAATAATGTGGCAACCATAGCACAGGTGCAACCAGGACAAACTTTCTGCCAAATTCATCATCTCTGGCTGCACAGTGACAAGTGCTCACCCAACTCAAAACAGAGCTGGAATCCTGGGCCAGTGGCTGAGGCATCCATTTAGGATGTGCCCCTCAGTCACTCTCCAGCTATCCCAGCAGCTTTTCCTAATGATGCCTCTTTCCAGTTCTGCCTAATTTGCAAACCCACAGCTGTATGGCTGAGGAGTGTAGTAGCATTAGATCCTTGGGAATTTTGGACCTGCAGGCTTCAGTGAGCCTTGGGGGAGTTATCCAGGCTCAGAAGACATCCATCAGGTCCTTTTTCCAAAGAAACCCTCCACCATCTGCCTCATTCCACACGCCCTGAAGCCAGTGGGAGTCCTCCCAGATAATTCAATAGAAATCAGCCCAGGACTCACCTAAAAACACACCTGTTCCTTACAGCATAAAGTGATAAGCTGCAAAAGGTTTGCTTTTTAATTGGACACTTAATACCAGCTTTGGCAGGTGATTAAACTGTGATTTACTTCCAAGGGAGATAAGAAGTAAATTTCTAAGGAATTCTGGAGCAATGGTTTAACAGCACGGTAATTATACACAGACTCTTTTGGAAGAACTGGGCAAGTTAAGGGAGAATCAGACATAAATAAGTGAGTTATTTTTCTTCCTACACTCAGAAGACACAGGAGATTAGAAAATGACAAAAAAATAGAGCAGTGTTTAAGTAGTTTGAAAATAAGGGACTGTGAGTGGACACAAAAGCTGCCCAAGAAATGTTTAATAAGGAGCCAACAAGGAATGTATTTCCACTCCAACTGAAACAGAAGTGGCCAGTGCTATCAGAACATCAATGTATACAAATCAAACAATACAGCTTAACTAGCTCCCATGGGTAAAATAAAGAGGCATGAAGTAGGGATTTGTCAGTCATTGAGACCTTTATTAATAACAACTGCAGTTTAAAGAGCCTGGGTTCTGGTACTTGCAAACAGGAAGCAGCAGCACTCAAACAAGAAAGCCAACATTTCATTGCATGTAAAGGAAGATCATAATTCAGAGGGAAAAAAGAAAATTTTTTTGGAAAACAAATTAAGCTACATGACTGCAACAAAGTCTGGGATACTAATAAAGCATTTTTTTGTGTTTTGCATTATAGAAATACAATATCCTGAAGTGTTGTATTAGAATTGTCTGACTGGTGTTGGGACAAATATGCAATGGATAAAGAGAACAACAGTTCAGAATGGTCAAAGAATGAGGTTCATCTCCCACACTAACCTGACTTCACTGGAAATTTTTTAATTTGTCCAAGGACATATTAAAGTAGCTTTTCACCTTTCAGCTTCTGTTTGACAGGGGAAGATCATTTCAGGGCTCTTTTAGTGATGCTAACCATAGTCCTCTGTGCAGAAGGCTTTTAAAGCACTTGGGTTTGGATAACTGTGAGTTGGAGCAGAATTGTTTATCCTCAGCACCCAGGCATGATCTGTACTGCTGAGGGTACACCCAAAAGTGGCTGAACGTGGCTACAATTTTTGGCCAGACTATCTCTGAACCTTTCCTTTCCTCTGGTTTGCTTGTGTTCCCACAAATCTGACATGAAATATATATTTTGGGGGACAGTCCTGCCCCTCCAGCACCACATAACTCTGGGAATGGGAGGCAGGGATTGCAGAGCCCATCCTCTCAGAGCACCAGAGCTCACAGGCAGTGAAAAAGTCCCATCAGTCTGTGACACCCCTGTACCCCTCACAGCAACTCCTTTGTCCCCCTGTGGTCTGACTGGTTTAATGGCAGCTGGATCATGACTACTGTGTTTTTTTGCAATTGTTCTCCATTGCAAACACAGGTGTTTGCTGGGGCTATAAAACACATGCAGCCCCAGACACAGCTCAAAGGGGGGTTTGTACCTGTCTCCTGGTAATTCTAAGTTAACAATTTTTCACCTGAAAAATAAATATTTCCCCTTTGTCCTTTCCTCGGGAATACTGAAGAGAAAAGGACTGCATCCTGTTTTGTGTAACTAGGTCAAAAGCTGCAGTAATTATATAATAATGGCTTGGAAAGGCAGTATTTCAGGACAAGGTGTTTCAAGCCAACAACTTCAGTCATAAGAATGACAATGGTATTTATTGCAGGAAATCCCTTGCAAGAAAAATATCTGCCTATTACAGACAGCAATAAAGTAAAAATTTTGCCTTGAGCATATTTCTTCCTAAGGCAGAACAGTAAATATCTGAGCTGTAGAAACATTAAAATACCTGTAACTAGTAAGAATTTACAGTTCCACAAAAAATGTTGTCAACAATGTGTGTAGGTGCTTTAGAGATAAGTAGGTATTTACCAGAGATTTATGGATTGCTGTGTTCTGTGACATCATGAAATGTGGGGAATCTGAGTGCACGACTGTTTGGTGGTCAGCAAAAGACTCTTCTTAGACCATTAGGCTGTGCCATACATCATTCCTAAGGTTATTTCCTTTATAGGTCCTGGAAAAGGTGTTGTATATCACAAATAGTCTATGACCTCAGGAGCCAGGCTGGGAGCACCTTTTACTCCATTAGCAGTTGAAGTTAATACCATTTAGTTTTTTACAAAGAAAGTAATTACCTCGAGTTTTTAAATGCTTTTTCCAGATTAAAGCCATGACCTCAACTTTAGGATGATGTTGATGTTCGTAATCAACCTTATTTCTGAGTTTGATGATTCCTCATGCACTCATTAAATGTGATTTTTCTTGTGCAATCATACAACACATTAAAAGCAAATGAAGTTATATATCCTAATTTAAAATAGTTTGAAAGGAGAATCAGTCACACTCACTGCTGCTTTTGTGCAGTGTGTTTCCACCCTCACTGACACTTCATTTGGTGAAGTCAAGGATTTTATCTCTAAATTTCATAGCTATGTAACAGACAGTGATATTAAATGGGATTACACAAGGGACACTGGTATTATGGAGCTCATTTTAGTTGCTTTTATATATTGCATTGCCTTGAGAATGAATTAGAATCTTCAGTCTAAGACCAGAAAGGCCAGGAAGAGCAGAGGAAATTTTACAGACTAAGTAGAGTAAGGTATTTGGGATGTGTATCCCTGGAGGTGATCTCTCCATTCATAAACTGCTTTGTCCTTCCCATTCTTCCCCTCTGGTTCCTTTCTCATTCCCAAAGGACGTGGCCTGGGTGTACCTCTCATCCTGCAAAGGTCAAGCAGAAACTGGGACATGGCTCTCCTGGTGGCAACACGACCAGGACAGATGGCCTGGGAGCCTTGCCCTGTGCAGGATGATGGGACAGGGAAGATCACAGAAGCACAGAATATTAGAATGGCATGGATGGGAAGGGATCTCCAAAGGTCACCCATTCCAACCTCCCTGCAAAGAACTGAGACATCTTCAACTCGACCAGGTTGCTCAGAGCCCCATCAAACCTGGCTGAGTGTTCCTGGGCATGAGACATCTGCCACCCTTCTGGACAAGCTGCTCCACTGTTTTGCCACCCTCATTGTAAAATACTTCTTCCTTATATCTAATTTGAATTGGCTCTCTCTTATTTTAAAACCATTACCCCTTTTCCTTTTGCAATAACCCCTGCTGAAAAGCCTGTCCCCTGTAGCTACTGGAAAGTGCTCTAAGGCCTCTGTGTGGCTTTCCCTTCCACAGATGAACAACCCCAACTCTCTCAGCCTTTCCTCACAGCAGAGGTGTGTACTATTCCTCTGACCATCTCTGTGGCTCTCCTCTTGACCTGCTCCAACAGCTCCATGTCCTTCCTGTGCTGAGGACCCCAGAACTGAGGTGGAGTCTTGCTGAAGTGGGCTAGAGGGGCAGAACCCCCTCCCTCAGCCTCACCCTAGAAATTTAGAGATAAGATCAAAAAGAAATTGAAGGAGAAGTTACTGAAAAGACCAATCTGTGCTAAGATTTCAGTGTGTTCTCTCTCTTCTTTTCATGAAAATGGACATCAGGGGCAAAAGAAATGTCTTTATTGCTGGAAAACACATGAAAAATGAAGCAGCAGAGAAGCTGTTCAGCACAGAGGGATTGCAGCAGCCAAGGAGAATGGAGGGCTTTGCATATCCAGAGTGAAGCTGCTGGGAAGGAGCTGCAAGGGGATTATGCAAATCCCTGATTGGGTGAGCAGGGGCTGATTGCCAGAGCAGGGCATGCACACACTGCCTGTACCTGGGTAGTGATTATGCAAATTACACCCCCCCAGCCAGGGTCCAGGGCAATTGGCTAAATGAGAAAAACTCTGGTTCTGCATCAGTGAGCGCTCAGTTCAGCACTCAGCCCAGCCCACAGGCTGTGCAGAGCAAACACAAACACCCAGCCCTGCCTCCCCCTCTCCCTGGCATCCTCCAGGCTGCCAGCAGACCCCCATCCAGTAAAAGTGGGTGTCCATTTCCATTTTCTGTGGGTCAGCCATCAAAAGGATAGAAAATGGGAGCTCAGATGAAAACTTCTCCATGTTGCCTGCAGTTCTCTGATGCCAGGAAAATTCTGTTGTTTGTCAAAGGAGGGATGCACCTGCACAGTGGATGGGATAAGGACTTAATTTTGCACATTGCATGGGAAAGATCTGGAGGAATGTGAGATGTAATTAAAAGATCAGATATTTAATATCTATTCCATGTTTTTTTTAGGGGTTCGATGGCATCTAAATTTGCAAGAAGATAAAGACATTACCCTCCCCTACTTACAATGAAATTTTAATGTTCAGAAGTTTCTTTCTATTCTTTCTTATTCCAGTGTGTACAATTATGTGTCTATATGTGTGCAATCCAGCATCAGGTCTCAAATGCAGCATAATATCTCAATATAATTTAATTTAGTTCTGAACAGCCTTTAATGTTTTCAGGAGCTTCTCACAAAAGGAATCTCATTCCCATGAACACCTAAGCCTGAAACACCTCTATAATTCTCACTGCAGAATGTTGGAAAGACATGACTCAGAAATCCAGGAAAATACACTAATTATACAGTACAATTAATTGCACTCTGCAGTTTTCATAGCTTTCTGGCAGATGGGTGATTCAGATTTTGAGGTGATTGGGCCAGTTTAAAAACAGAATATAACTGAATAATAGCTGGACATGTCAGAAGAAAGAAAGGAAATTGTCCATCTCATCCTGTGGCACAACATGAGTGCACTGAACTGGCTGGCAACAAAAATCAGTTTGTTAGCATGTCAGGATCGTAAGCAAATTTCTTGGTAAAGCCCATGACAGTGAGGAAGAGCATAAAAACTGTCCACAAAGTTTTCCACAGTGAATTCTCTCCCTAATTATTCCCCCTGGGTGGGCAGAATCTGCTTCTGTCTACAACAGGTTATTGGTGATATGGGCAAATGTTAGTCCCAGGGGACCAATTAATTTTAACAGAGGCTCCACTGAAAACCAGGGAATGAGGCCAAATATTATTCCAGAGAAAATCAGGTGAGTGTTTACATCTGGGGAAAAAGAAAGGGGAAATATATAAACATATGAGGCATGAGGGAAACCTAAGTGTGGTCTGCAGGCAGGACAGGGTACACAAGCCTGGCTGGGGAAAGCCCAAGCACCTTCAGTCATAAACCAGTTATTATAATTTGCCATATTCACTCTCAAAATTAACTGCCCATTGCCAAAAGATGAATTTTGGAAACTCAAGCTGTGGGCAGTTATTCCCAGTCTCCACAGGCTGTGGTTGGTGATACAGCATGGGGAACAGAGGAGAAGCTGACAGGAGGTTTTTTCTGATTAATGCTCTGCTCTCTTTTTAATAAGCTAAGAAACATTTGAAGCACAATAAATTGCAATAACTGATAACTCCTAGACTATTTCTAGCCCACTTTTATGGAGGTATAGAACAAACATCACTTGAATAACTTGCATCTGTCACAACACCAGCTTCGTCTGTACCTGCTGGGCTGCAAAGCTGGGTAAGCAGCAGCTTTCAATGAAGTATTGATTCTTGTCAGTGTGCAAAGAAGAAAATAGAGCATGTCTATTTTCCCTGCTGCAAGAGAGACATCATGGAAAGAGGAGAAGATCTCAGGAGAGCTGAGCTGTGCTGCAGAGTCCTCCCCTCTGGATGAATTGCAGTTCCTGTGCCAGCAATGAATGAAATTTGTGATGAGTCAGTGCTGCTTCCTCACCTGTGAAATCTTTTCTACTCTGGAGCGTCACAGACAAGGGCTGCTGGGGATCTCTGCTCAGCCCCTCGTGGGCAGGTGTCCCAGCCACATAAACCACTGTGACAATTGACATTAATTGGCACCCTTGTTGCAGTCTCCAAGGAGAGGCTGAAGATTTAATGGGCATTGAGGGTGAATTATTGCCTCGTGCCTCCAGGTGGTCCCTCCAGGGCTGTGCATGGGCAGGCCACAGCCAGGCTCCTGAGCTGCCACCTCTTGTGATGGATTTGCTTCACTAATATTTTTAAAGGACAAAGACAAAAGGGAGAAATGAGAAACGTGGAGTAACTGGGAAAATAAAAGAACAGCATGTTGTTTCTCAAAGACATCTTGGAATGGAAGTAAATACTTTTTATTGCATAATTGTGAGGTCGAATGGGTGAATTTTTATGTAAATTGGTGACTCTTTGTGGAGACAACCACTTAATGTGAGCAAATACTTGATACTGATGCTGCCTTTTATTGAGAGATGAATGATTTCACCATCTACTTATGGATGAAATACAGATTTTGTTATCACCTTAAGTGTCAAATATCTATATTATTTTCAGATGAAACCCATTTAAAAATAAAGTAAAAAACCATTCAATAAAGGAACAGTTTATTTTTGAAAATTCCTGGCTTCTTTTTGTTTGCATTTATCATGCTTTATCCTAAGTGTGAATAACAGACATTTTTTGTGGGCTGCAGGATTTTAGAAATAATAAAAGAATGCTTTGGAAATGTGTCACCTCTTCACAGTTATAACTCAGCAGCTCAGGAGGCAATATTTCCCAGTGCTAACTTCTCTCATGTTGGCTACTATCTCTATGTCTGAAACAATTTATTTTCAGATTGACTATAAAAAACAAGACATCACATAATTGTCTGGCCATAAAATATGTAAAGTATTGCACTACTGGGGCTCATTAGCAAAAGCATAGATGCTTTTTAGTAATCCATAAGGTGATACTTTTTAATGAATGCTGCAAATGATTCTACTGACTACCTAAAGATTAATAATAGATATGTCTGCTGCAACAAACAAGCCTCAAATCTCTGGGGAGAACTAGAGAAAGTGGATAATAATTAGAATAAGAGCAGCTATTCTTATATTCATAGTTTTGATCCTATCAGCTAAATGCTGGTTGTGGTTTGTGTTGTGTCTGCTGTAGACAGACTCCACTTGGAGTCTGGGATCCTACCCTGAGAACACTGCACACAGCTTGGCTTGTGGATAGGAAGAAAAAGGGATTTTAATTCAGTCTCAGGGTTTACTGCTGCTTAATTTCAGGAGAGTTAAACATCTTTACAAGACCTGAAACCTTACAGTTTAATTATCTCCAAGGATGATGGCCATCCTTTTGCAAGGAGACTGAAAACAGGCACTGTATTCAGCTAACTTTATTCTGGACAGTGGACAAGGGCTCTCACAGTTTCTGTTTTAGTGCAGCCTCTCCATTATTGCAGCATGTGGAACTCTGCAAAGGAGGAAGAGAGGATGAATAGAGTTTTGAGATGTAATATCCAATGTATCTAGCCATGTGAATTATTAAAAACTGGGCAAACATCTCTGTGGTAAACAGCACTGGACACCTCCAAAGCCCTGGTATCACCCCTCTGAAGATGTGTCTCAGAGTCACACCGTACTGTTGGCTATCCTGTGCTGTCACCCAGGCTTTGGAGGATGGTGGGCAGTGCCTCATTCCCACTCCCACTGGGAACAGAAGCCAGCAGGCCAGGGACAGCCCAGTGCCCATTTTGACTGGGCCTGTGTACCAGCAGGAGAATAAATGGGTCTAAAAGAGCTTGCATGAGTTACTGAGGTCCCTGCAATTGCACTCAGCTCTGTGCTCCTATTTCCATATCAGGTGAAATGTCTCAATGATCCTAAAAATGAAAGCTCCAGAGCGAGAGAAAGGCCAGGACCCCTCAGTGGATCTCACCCAGCGTAACCAAACTGGCTTCTCTGGCTGTAGTGGGTACAAGGCTGTGCTTACTGCTTAGAAATGCTTTGTTGTGGTGCATCATCTCTGACCTAGGCTTGCTCTAAAGCTCTCGGAATCCATGGGAACGCTCTCAACAGACTCCCTTAAAGCTTGGATCACTTTTATTCCCTGGCAAAAGAAGGCCTGGCAGTCCTCGAACCCTCATGAATCCTGCCAAATGGCATGTGACTCTGCCAAAACCTATGGTGGTTTCTGGAGAGGAGGAAATTCTCCACAAAGAGGAACCTCACAAAGTTTTTTTGCCTTCAAATGAGAGAAGGTGAATGCTCCTGAGATGCCTCCTGTTGTTCCCCCTGCATTTCAGCAGTGATTAAAAAATACTCTGACCACAGTAATCCAGCACTGCACAATGATCTCAAACTGTAGATAAAATTACTCAGAGACAATGATTCATGGCTGGCCTGGTATGCAGAACAAGCAGAAAGGCAATTTAATTTGAACATGTAAGCACACACCAGTCCCTGCACAGTGCCCTGCCAAATTGGAGAAGTTCTCTATTAGTTTCTGCCTATATTAAAAATAATTCCCAGAGGGTCCTGTTTAAACAATGTCTAAATAAATACTTTCCTGATCATTTCATAAATTGCTGTAGCACCTCAGGAAACTCCGTGAGCACCCTCATGGCTGTCAGTTTGGAAATGAATGGTGTAATTGTTATAACAGTGATGGGCTGGTCTTCCTATACTTGGAGCTGTCACTGGTCAAAAGATGTGTCTTCCACAGAAATGATGGACTTTGCAGTGTCTTGGCTGCTCCCTGAAAGAGAGCTGTGGGGTCTGAGGTCATGACAAATTAATTTTTAGGTAGCCTGACCTCATGGATGCAGCCCTGGGGTCTTCACAAAGACCTGCCACTGTCCTGCTGCATCACCTGAGATACATCTTACCCCATCCTCCACAGCCCAGTTTCTCCATCTGTTAAATTAGAGCATGAGATGTAGATTCCCACCATAAAAAAAGAGTCTGAACGCTGTATCTCCATGATAGGGATGCTCTCCAGGATGCTCTGCAGCTGCTGTTACACAGACAATCACCATTAGGCATCCTCTACCTCCTTGTTTGCCTTGGATGGCCAGGTAGAAAAGCAGTGCCCAGCCCTCTGGGTTTGATCCTGAACTGCTGGTTCAAGTGACTTGGCAAATTAGATATTTCCCAGCACTAGCTTAAAAAGATACAGTCTACATTCATTTATTAATCCTGAGGAAATCTTGATTTCTAAAGGAAGCTTCCCTACCCTGACAAAGCTCTGGGGACATCACAGTATAAATGACATAATAAAATTCAAAGTCAAAAACAAATATGAACATTCACCAGAAGTTCAAAAACATTTAAATTATAAGAATTCAGTGGTTAAAACCATAGGGAGCTTACTGTTCACACACTACTGAAAGTAAAATAAAAAGGGCACTTCTTGATTTAAAAGTGTGAGCTCTTGTTATTTTTAAGTAGGATTAAGTATCTGGACTTCCAATTACACAATGGAAAATCCCTTTTTTATTGGTAAGATTTTAATTAAGTACCTTGATTTCCGTAAATGGGAGCTTCATTTGACACTTGTGGTCAACTTTGAATAAGTGCTAATAGAAACTGTGTAAATTCTGCTGAACTACATAGCTCTGAGTGCTGCTCAAAGAGCAATCTGCCTCCAATTTCAATTCCTTTAGAGAAAATCTGAAATAAGCACATTGAAGTCAATGTTGCACTGGTAGAAAGCAGAGTAAGAATTGAGCCATGCCTAGGCCTGCTTTAGTTTGTGCACAGTATGGTGGATACCATAGAAATGTATATAAAAATGAATATATTTTTGAAGCCCTGTTACAGCCAGATGATTTGTACAGGAATAAAGTTGCAAAAGCCTGTCCTGCTGTGCAGCTTTCAGCCATGTATCTTCCTTTCTGGTGAGGAAGCCCACTGGGGAAAATAAAATACATTGCCACTTGCACAGGAACCAGCGGAAAAGAAGAAATCATCCTGCATTTCTGCCTTCAGAGATGGTTTATTGCCTTAGATTTCTGAGTTATATTACTTAGCCTTGAGTTTTAAACATCAGGTAGAGATCATGATGCATTTATTTTTTAAGAGCATCCTTTAACGTGGATATATTGACACATTAACCTGATGAGACTTCTCACAGTGTATTTCATAGACAAAAATGTGTTAAGCAGATATTTACAGGACATTGACTCTTGTGCCTCTGGTAAAGGATGACATATACCTCTGGAAATACCTCTAGACAAAAAACCAAATACCTCTAGATGGCTTTTAATATTTTTATTTTACTTAACATAAAGACATAGCTAAAGAAAAATTTAGTAATTCCTGAAACTTTGCTGACGTGATAATTTTAATTACGTTAAATGATAATTCATAGTATCAAGAGTTTTCACCTTCCAGTCAATGGCTGAGCATTATAACTATTACATCACAAAAAATGAAAACTACAGACTCTTGATGAAGAGTACATCTTTAACTAATATAAAATTTTGTTTATTCCCTCTGCTGCTTATTTTTTCTCTGAATTTGATGGGATGTGGACAATGCCCTTCTCACCTAGTTTCAGCTGCATGAAATTCAGAAACTGGTCACTCACAAATTTCACTGTGCACAGCTGCTGTTTTATCACAAGGAAAGTTGCAGTGGAGATCCTCAGAAATAATTTATTCACTGCTGCAACAGTTGTAAACTGTTGCTGATAGTTCCAAACAAAACATTGAAGGAAAAGTGTAAATGATAGTAAAAGCAGGTCTCTCACTAGGAGAGCACTGTTTCTGCTCCCTGTTGCACAGTATAATCTTGATGAAGAAAACAGGTGACACAATGTTGTTTACAATAACTTATGTGGCAAAATTTGTCTTTTTTTCCTGCTTTCTGACTGTCTCTTGGCAGACCTAAAAAATAAATAAAATTCAAATTAATCCATAAGAGCTTTTGTGCTGCTTTTCTCTTTTGGTGGAGAGATTTCACTGAAATTATTTGATAGTCAGTGTCTGAGTTATGTGATTAGTTACCTATATCACACAGCATGTGTTCTCAACTCTGAGTGAATAAATATTGCTCTTGGGATCAGGAAGAGAAATTCTCTGCAGGCTGAGACCTCATTTGCTAGATGGGAAACAAATATGAAAGCAGTGGAACATTTTAGGAAACCGTGTGAACAAATCTTTAATGAGTATTTCTAGCAATACTTAGTTGCATAGATTAATTTAATTTTGTTTCCTGTGACATTTGCACAAAATAACTGGATGTGTGTAATCTCATTGTGTAAGGACAGGGAAGGAGGAAAGAGGGAGGGAAGAACCCCTTGTGCTCAGCAAGAAAATGTCTTCCCAAGTCCTGGTGAACTGGATTTACAGGGGGAGGGTGGAAATGTGGCACAGGGATGTGTGGGATTGCCTGCTTGGGCTTTGTGCATAATGAAGTTGGTTAATCAGTGCAAGTCGAATTGGAAATCCACAGATTATGTGATACAAGTATTGTCTGCAGCACTTCTCAACCTGTTCTAATCAAAAGCCAGGTTGAGGGAAGATAAAATAGATTTGTGCTAAAATGAAAGAGAAAAAATCTGCTCTGTCTAGGCAATAATCCATCTTGATGAAACCAGAGTGATCCCATGAGCAAGGCTTTTGTGAGCAGAGTGGGCTCACTACACTGAGCTAAATGGAGCTTGGTTGTCTACAGTGGTCATTACAGCTTTTCTTTGCATATTAGCCTTCATTTCTATCACACGTGCATTTAGAGCTTTGGGCAGGTATTGACAAAAATCGGAATATATTGCACCTCTGCTGCCTAATTACAGTGGTGACAGCAGAAGACAAAGGATATACATGAGATCTGAGCGAGGTGTTAAATCATAATAACATGTGTTCACACCATGCCCCATTCCTATATATGGGATGAAAAAATCCCACTAATTAAGGTTACTTTGTTAGACTGATAGGTAATTACCAGAGCAAAACTTATAACCTCCCAGCCCTTAGTAGGAAAAGGTCAAAAATAATGGTGTAGTCCTTCATAAATCTACAAGGAATGGAAAAGGAATACCAAGTAACTTAACACAGAGGAATTTTAAGTTTCTATACACACTCTTTAATGCTTCTTAAAGAGCACTGCTTAGATTTATATTTCTTTCAGCTTACAGGACATTCTGAATTTAATCTCCCCGTAGCCACTCGTCTACAATGATTTCAGCTGTGGGTCACAAAAGTTAAACCTGATAACAGCTCCATTGCAGCCCTTCTGCTTTAGAGGTCAATGGAAAGTTTCTCAGGAGGCATCATTCAAAAATAATATCTACTTCTACATGAGAGATTTGAGTCAGAGTTTGATTTCCTCCCTCCTTTGACTTAGAGGCTTTTCTTTGATTAAAATGAAGAGAAGTACTAAATGCTGAACAGCTACTGGAGAACACATCTCTCTTAAAGAGCCACCATCACCGAGCTCACATGTACAATACAAACCATGATTTTGTTGGTACAACAAGAAATAAACATTGCAGACAACTGTTAGGAAAAACTGGTGACATTAGGGGGCCTATTAACACTCCGTCAAATTAACAATATATTTCTAATTCCCTTGAGTGTCATATGTGTTTTTCTTATAATATTGTCTGGTTCTCTCCTGCATTAATGAGGTGGACTGCTGCCAAAAATATGCAAATGGAAATCCAGTGGACCTGCCCTTGTAAATTCAAATATCGAGGAATTCGCACTTAAATGAGAGTTGAGAAACTCTCAAACCAAACAGTTGTTTGGTGGCAAATCCTGTGCTGTTAGATTGCTTGCACCAGTGCTGGAAAACATCAATATGTAAATACCTTGAACTCTAAACTCCTGGAGTCTGTATTATCAGAGTTTTTACAGTGGAGGTGTCAGGTCCCCTTTAGACTCTCTCCCACATTTAAATATAGATCTGCAATCAAATTATAGAGCTTTCCCTAGGAAACAGCAAGTCATGTAGTTCCCAGATAATGTAGACAAACAAATCACATTTCCTTGGCTCTCCCACCCTTTCTGAATCTGAAAATTACTTCTGAAGCTGAAAACGGTGTCTGAAAGCAGAGGAGAAGCACACGCATCTCTACACACACACAGACCCCGCATTTAATATAGCAACAGATTGTAATTCTCCTTAGAAACAAAACAAAGCAACAAGAGTGCTACACAAAGCACTGGCAACCACACAAACTCACTCAGTGGCCCCTACTAAATCTGGGGTTAGGCATTCTGACACAGGGTATTGGAAACCACCCCATCCCCACCTCTCCACAGCCCTTTTCCCATATGTTCCTTATTTCTGATTACCTTCCAGCTGCCAGATGTTCTTTCCCACTACCACCATCCTGGACCTGCAGACCCCTTTTTCTGGGTAGAAATAATCGCATGCAGATTTCAGCAATATTTGCCTTTATTTGATGCTATTCTTGTCCCACCCTCGCCGTGGCTCCAATCTCGCTGAAAATTACATGGTAGATGATCTTCGTTTATTGGGCATGTATTCATAGATTTTAAGGCAAGCAGGGACCAATATCACTGTTTAATCTGGATTTCTGTATGACATTATTGTAGATTTTAGCTGGTGGTGCTGGTGCTGAGTCCAACAGGTAAGAACATATCTCAGCCCCTGATTGCATGCAGGCCAAAGGACAAATTGGTTCACATGGATAAGCTCTAAAATTTAACCCTTCTCCCACTAAAATCCTGGATTTTATTCCATGTGAAAAGAGAGGGTCCTTGACCAGCTCAATCCCTATGAGTCCACCTCTCCAAACTGATACTGATCCTCAGCTTTTTCCTGTTATCTGGAGAGCTACCTTACAATTCCTAACATATGAAAAGGAGAGAGTAAAAAATGAAATAATAACGCAATTCTCCATTTCTCCATTCAGCTTCTGGAGACCATCATCTACTTTCTGCTGCTCTTATGCAATAGGATCTAAGCCACTCTCATTTTTAATGAAAGCTTAATGTAAATCATGTGAAAAGTCATGCAGTGTTTCCCTGTGTCCACGCTAAATTGCCATTCAGGAATTCATACCTTTCAGTGGGAAAAAAAAAAGAAAAGAAGTTTAGTTCCTATTTGAGACAAGTCATTGTGATATAAATCCCAAACAAGAAATATATAAAAAGATGGAAGAAGCAAAGTTATATATTTTTATCCTATTTAGGTACTCAAGCTGCAGCTAAATGTGTAATAGAGTTTACAAAAGCACATAAGTGATAAACTATGACTTCAATAATGAAAATGCTTTAAGAGTTTTTTCATAGTACAGGTTCTCCTTTAAAAGTATTGAAGCCTTGTACAGGTACTCACTGGGTTCTGCATTTCTCAGGACTCCAAAACACAACCACGTGAGCAGTTTTATCAAGGCTTGCATAAATTCACGTTTTCAGTAAACAGATATACAGGACCCAGCTGTTTCTGGGGTAGATCTGTGCATGTTTGATTTTTTTTCCCCCTCTATAAAATGCAAACTACACAGCAAAAATAAGAAATACTGTTTAAGGAGAAAAATCTTCTAGAAAGTGAAATAACTAGTAAGATGAGATCCAGTTTAGGCCAGGTGAATATCAATTGCACCACTGTAGAATGTAAAATAAAATTGATTTATTGGACAATATCTGATTTCGGTGGCTTTACACCAAGGATGCATTAGTTGAGCCAGTATTTTGAATTAAAGAACACTGAAAAAATCTTTTATGTTTATTGCACACCTGGCCATAACCAGCCCCAAACTTACCTTAAATTAACTTGTCAGAAATCCACAAAGCAGCAAAATGCAGCTCTTGGGGTAGAATCTCACAGTGGAGTTGAGCTCTAACAAAAATCAAGATTTAGGTCACGTGTTTCCTGTATGATGTTGATCTGGTAATTGCCTTTCTTGCTGCTTTGGGTGAGATTCTGGTATCCACTATATCAGTTTTCCAGGTGTTATTTTAGTCATCTTCCCTTTGCAAATAGAAATAATTTCTCCTTTTTGATTGCATTAAGCTACACTTTAAATGAGCTCCTACCTGTCTTGACAACTGCAAACACTGAGTGCTTGCAAGCAGGTACCCAGAGCAATTCAGACCTTCACATGTATTTATAATGAACCTTAAGCCATGACACAGTTATTTTTAAAATATTTTCATATAATCACCGCTGAGTTCTAAAAACATTCAGTCTGAAATAAGAGCTTTTCCTTCCTCACTCATCTCCTTGTGTTCTGCCCACTGGATAGCCCAGTAGGAATGTAATGGCCATGTGTGTTAAAGGTGAGGAGACCCTCCACAATTGCTTTTAAATTATAATTATTCAAGCTACCAGAAGATAAACCTGGCCCTTGAGGAGGGATCGCTGTAGACCCACCAGCTGTTCAGTTGTTGAAGTTAAGCCAAATGGAAATAGAGAAAATGACTTGCAAAAAGGAAGGAAGTCCCATTTTCCCACTTGGTTTTCTCACGTGTGCATGTACCTCATGGAGGGGCCTCCACTTGCTAGAGAGGCTGATAGCTGAGATTCTCCTCTTGGGAGCACTGCAGAGACCTCTGAAAACTCCTCAGCAAGATCACAGTGGGCTACATGAAGCCAGGTGCTTCCTTCCCCTCCTTTCATCATCTGATGGTTGTTGGGGGATTTGGAGAAGTGGAGGCAGAGGAGAAAACATAACATTTGTTATATATTTGAAAGAATTCACTCTCTGAATCTTCTCCTTTTCTGGAAAAAAAAAATGCATGCCTGTACATGTGTGTGCTTCCCAGAGTCACAGAATGACGGAATGGGTTGGAAGGGACCTTAAAGATTATTTAATCCCAATCCTCTGCAGTGGACAGGGACACCTTTCACTACAGCAGGCTGCTCAGAGCTCCATCCAGCCTGGCCTTGAACAGGGATGGAGGATCCACAACTTCTCAGGGCAACTTCTCCCAGTGCTTCAGAAGTGCGACCACATGTGACATAATAAGCACATCATTTCAGTAAAGCTCCTTAAATGCAGAAAGGAGGCAAAAAGAAGAAAAAGAACCACTGTCAATCTCTTTTTTCCCCCAGTCTTTATGGTGTTTTGGGTACCAGATCCTGGCTGAAACACCTCTGAGTGTGTGAAACACCTCTGAGTGTGTGAAACACCTCCGAGTGTGTGAGTGTGTAGCAGCTCTGTTCTTCCTGGCTTCTCTGTGTGTTCAGGCATCACCTGGCCCCTGGGATAGTGGCAGCTTCAAGACCTCCTTGGACTTATATTTGCCACCTAAAGACTGTGGAAAGCTGAAAACAGGAATGGTACAAGCCATGCTGCCCAGAACCCTGCTCCTCCTCCCTGTCATCTACTTTTTATCCAGTGGTGGAACACTATCAAACTCTTTAAAGAATCCCAAAAAACCTCAAAAGATACTGCTCAAGATGGCCACTGACATTTTGGAGTCTTGTATGGTGCTGGCTCTGTGTAAAAAAGCTACATTGAAATAGATTATGCTATAATTATATATCATCTCACAAATACGTGTGACTCTATGAATATACCACAATAACACACAACATTACATTAAGAATCCAATATTGGAAACAAAACAAAAGTGATCAAATTCTGAATAAGCACGGTGGTATCAGGATCTGATATTATGACTTTGTTTAATACTGTAAGTTAAACAGGAAATGTAGTTTAATTTTGTGCATGCTTGTAAATAAACAACATGTTGTAGATTTCATCATGCTCATTATATGGAAAATTGCTCCACTTTTTTTTTTTTGTTTCAAGAGCTTGTGATACCAAATCTTCTGTTTATCTCAGTGATTCCATCATGCTCATTATATGGAAAATTGCTGCACTTTTTTTTTTGTTTCAAGAGCTTGTGATACCAAATCTTCTGTTTATCTCAGTGATTTTTTTTCTGAATGTGCAAAAAAAACCATTATGCATCCTAACATCCATATCTGTAATTCTGTGAGCATCCCTTTTGTTTACTGCACACAACATAGTTGTAACAAAGACATTTACGCTTTTGGAGTCTGAAGCATGAAGTTGTTCTAAATCTGTGCCCACAGGTAATAATTACTTCACTCATTAACAGATCTCCCTAGTCTCTCATAAAACAGCTCTGAAAAGGTCTCTTGGGACAGAGTCAGGAAGTGTGTTTTATGATCATTAATATGGTACTACCTTGGAAATACCTAGTCTAGCTGGTTTAGCCCCAAAGCTATGTTTGTTTGCACAAACCCAGCAGGTTGCAATGCCAGGGAGTAGACTAAAGCCAGCCCCAGTGGGTCCTCTTCATCCTCTTCATGCTGAATCACATCTTATTCTTTGGCATCAGCAAGTCATTACTAAGAGAAAGGGACAAAGCAAGGCTAAAAGATGAATTATTTATGTAGGGCATTCAACAGGATATGAGAAATAAAAGATCAAAATGTAAAACCTCATGGCAATTTTGCATGTGCATGTATTCAGGAAATTTTCAAATTATTGTCTTAGCTAAAAACAATCATTAAGATAATTTATTAATAACAGTTCAGGGCTGACAGTCAAACACAGCAGTAGTGTAAGGAGGCAGGACCTCACTGAAGTATGTACAACTTGGTTTAAGTCCATGAGCAAGGAATTTGGGTCTCTGGATCTGTTGTACTCCAGTTAAGTACTCCTTTAATAAATAATTGATCCATTTGTATGAAGATCGTTGTCATGCTAAAGACAATGCTGCAGAATGAAAAATGCTCTGCAGGGAGATCTAGATGATTAACCAAACTAGACAACCACTTCATAGAGTACCCAGTTTATAAAAAATGTATGAGTTTGGATCAGTCTTCAATGGGTTATGAGAAAAGCACTAAACAAAATGTCCGAGGTCTGTAAAATTGGAGCCTGTCCTTTGTATCCTGTGGGTACCAAAATCTGACACAAGTCAGTTAAAATTTACCATTAATTCCTACAGAAAATCAACCTCAATAGTCTCAAAAGTTGATAAAATGGTGTTTATCACACAACCTGGGGTGCTGTGCAAGGTCTACTGTCCTTTCAAACTGGAGAGAGGAAAAATACTGGGCACACAGACTGGGATTTTCTCAACGAGTCCAGACTTTTTCTGGGACTTGGCCATGAAAAGCCCTACCAAAGCTTGTATGCTACCAAAGAATCTGAGGAAAATTCAAGATAAAAAAGGCAGCTGTCTGCTATTGAAGGAAAGAAGGGTTGTCTTGCCCCAAAGTACTTACAGCACATGTCAAAACTGTCTTCCTCAGGTACTGTGCTTACTTAGTGCATCAAAAAGACCTGTCACTGTGTTATGTCATCACTCAGAGATGCCACTCAGGGCTTTTAGTTTTCTTTTTTTTAAAACTGACTTCATTTTAGACACCTCAGTCAATTTCCCTGTTGTGGCTTTTCCCCTTCAGGCCAAAGCATCCCAATTTCAGTACTAATTATTCTTATTACAAAAGTCCCTCAGGTCCTACTCAGACTGCTGTGCTTAGGGGTATGCTAAAGCCTAACTGGAAACATTCCCAGTGCCAAAGAATTTACAAGTAATTTAAGGCAGGATGCAACAAGTGGGTATGTGAGACAGTAATTAAGGTGAGGGGATTGGAAAGGAAAACCATAGTGGCACTGAGTGGTCACACTGATTAGCTGCACACAGTGGCTTAGACTCAGCTGCAATCTTTTTTTTTTTTTTTTTAATGCTGAGGTATAAACAACTAAAATGGATACAGTTGTGATTTAGAGCTTAAGTGCTTTAAAAAATCTGAAATGCGTGGTTTGCAAAATTTATCAGTTATGTGTACCCAAGTATCAGCTGAATTCTTCATTTTAGGAATTAGGACAGGTGGCTGAGGCTGGGAAAGCTCAAAGGGCTCTAGAACCACCTGATAAACTCTCAGCAAAGCTCAGGCAAATCAGGCAGTTCTTGTTAACAGCCCTGTGAGATACTCTTCTCTAACGGATGCTTGAGTGAAAGTTTGGAGCCATGAAAATACAGCCTATAATGATAAAAGTCCTCCCAAAAACCAGCAGAGCTTAGTGAGAAACACTACAAATCCCACTGTCCAAAATTAAGTGATCGATTTTCTCCCTCTGGGAGAAACTGGGGCCAAAACTTCTCCTGCCTTGCGTGGTGCAGCACCAAGGCTTTGTCTGCTCAAGTGGTGTCACTCACATCCTCTCCCAGTGGGAAACCCAGCCGTGCCAGGCAGGGAGAGCAGCTTTGGCCAATGTAAACTGGCACAGAGTCTGTGTAGCTGAGACCATCTGCACACCTGCCAAGGGAGACATTTACTCATTGCTTGCATGGGAATTGGGATGGATAGCACCACAGCCAGAGGAAATGAAGGGTGTTGAGGGCACGTGTTTGCAATGTCCCAGCACAGGGGAAATTAGGGCTTAAATTAGCTTTTCATTTTCAGAGGGAAGGTGGCTGGTCCTGGGGCCATCGAGACAGGTTGTTTGGACATGATGAAAAGCTGAGACAAGCTCTGAGGCAAAATGGCCCCATGGAATCTCCTAAACCTAAGAAAAGTGATCTGCAAGAAGCTGGAAGACGAAAACCATATTCATGTCTGCCACTCAATATAATTTAATGTAGCAAATAGCAAACACTCAGACTGAACATATGAGAGTAGAAACAGTGCAGGTATTAATATATCTGCTCTTCCCACAGATTGGCAAGCAGCCTAAATCCACTGCTACCTGAAATTATGCCAACCTGTTCAGCACATCTGAATTTAAAACTAATCTCTTATTTACAATCAAAGCATCTACAAAGCTGGTGCTTGTAATGGGTTTTATTATACTGCATTAAAGATTGTTGTTGAAATTTGCATTTCCAATGACCAATTAGTATATTTATTTATTAGAATTTAGCCATGCTATTTCTAGTAAATGAAATGTAGTGCGTAAGAACATAAATAGGATTATTAGCTACATTCCTCTCTTTCCTCTGCTATGGACTTCATTATTTTTGCACAGATGCCAGGATTTTCTTTTCAGTGAAAAATTAAGATTGCGTGAAGACTTGCCCACTCTCAAAAGCTGTGATGACATTCAGTGTGATTGCAAGTTATACCACATTAAAAAAGACGTTTCTCTGAAAGCAGTGGTTAAAACCCAGACGCCTACATTTATTTACATTTGCAATGCTTGTGCCATGTGTATAGGATACAGTGAACTGCTAACTTTTGGAATGAAAATAACTTGTGTCTGTGTTAAATGTCACAGGAAATTGTAGCACTGATTAATAAGTAAAGAATACATAATTAGAAAAAAACTTGCTTCTTGTAAAACTGCTGCGTGTGTTTAAATTCTCATTCATTTTTTTTCCCAGCAATGAGCAGATTAAAATAAATAGAAGGATCACGTAATGAAATTTGCTCTCCCCTTTAATGTGACTGTTCAGGTTTCAGGATAACATTGTTTCTTAACAATTTATTTAAAACAGGAGGCAGAATATTTCCATTGTTTCCGGGTTCCTTAAGCTTCCAAACACAAAGAAAAAAATTGTTTCTTTGCCTCAAAATTATAGCTAATATAAATTAAACAACAGCTTGAATGACTAGAGAGTAAAGTTTTTAATTAAAGCCATGGTAAGAATTTCTTCATATTTTCCTCATTTAGAGGTCTGCAAATAACAAATATTGGGGAAATGAATGGAAGGGAGGAGGTTTTGATCCAGACTGGAAAGTTCTTGAAATTCAGGACTTTTGTTTCAGCTCCCACTTTCTCCTGCCTCTCGTAGCATCTCCTACATGTGAGGGTGTTGGTTTGCTTTTCAAACACGAACAAAATATAACAAAATGCAGGTATAAGACTAAGGAAATGCTTTTCTCAGATTGATATACTAAGGCAAATGAAATGACCAAAAGTGAAAAAAACTCCCACACCTTGTGGTTCTTTGAGAACTTTGATGCTGACCATAAACCCTTCTTTTAATAAAGCCTTCAAAACAACTGGACCTATTCTAGGGTAGGTTCTTCATCTGACAAAAACTTTTTGAACCTTTAGCATTTTGTCATTCCTTACACACAGGGAATCTGGAGAACCGTTACAGTACAGTACTGAATACCAGCTTCACAAAAGTCCACAACTGTGAATGGCATCACAAATAGAATGTACTCTGCAAGCCAGGGTTCTCTTTCTTAAATTTTTGTTGTATTTAGGTAAGAGGGTCTTACCTGAATTCAAGCACCAGGTCACCTTTGCTGGATAATTCAAGCAGTTTGTTGTTTCTTTGCAGCAGCCAGGTTACACCCAGAGCAGCACTTCCATTTCTTATCTCATCACCCCCTGTGCCCACTTCAAGGAAGTATTAGAGAAAATGACATTTGAACACTAAGAAGTGCTCCTCTGCTTCACTTCCAATATCATTGTGAGCCAAAAAATGATGAAGGACAATGCTTATTTAAATTAAAAACCAAATTTTTTGATATCTCAGTTCTAGCATGAATATTCAAAGTCATTAGTCTCTTTGCTTGCAAAAGTAACTTGAAATCATTTAGGAATGAAAACAACCAGAGAGAAAACAATTCAGCAAAGCCATGCTTAGATTTTGAGACGATGTTCAAATGGATCATCATGAAAGAATTTTTGGAGTTCAAAGCACTAAGTAAGTACTTTGCTCTTTGACAACCATTGCTCACAAGTTTGCCAATCATTTCATTACATAGATCTGAAAATAGACATGAGTCTACTGGTGTAGCTCTGATAAAATCATCCAGGATGCTTTTCATGCTGGCTGCTAGAGCTTCCAAGTGACTACTGTGATGTTTGCAGCGGTCACGAGGAGCTGCTTTGAAGAAGTGTCCCATCCAGTGGACAAACCTCCTGTCATTCTGTGTGCACCATCCCTGCAAATCTTCATGTGCTTTCCACACTTCACACAATTTCCTTGTAACTTCCAGTGCTTGGAGCCACTCAAGCTGCCCACTTCCAGAGTGGTGAGCAGTGGTGAAACAGAACATCTTCCAGCACCCACTCCCAAATGCTCATCACTGCTACGGGCATGTTGGTGACAGCAACAGGGGCAGTAGACTTGTCTCACTGCAATCTAGAGGCTTGTTTTGAATATTTTGGTCTATTTTCTGAATCCAGCATGTGTGGTGGTGTCTGCAGGGGGTATTATATCACACTTCTTGTCTGTTTTTCCCACTGAGTTTTGCTGACAGTCTGTTTTTCCTTGCAGGTACAAACAAGTCTTCTGTGACAAAGCAAAACTTTCTGGCTTCAGCAATGTGGCAACTCAAATAAAAAGACACTTTAAGGATTACAGCATTCACTTAACTGGCTAAATAGATACTTTCCTTTTTCATTGTCAGCTCAATGACTTAATGCTCTTTACTCTTTGAAATTATTCAAGCTAGTAAAGATGATCATCAGATTATAGAAAGAGTTTGTAACACGAGAGACAACCTAACCTGAATTAATTTTCACTTGAACTTGTGTTGTATCAACACAGTCTCTTTTTCAGGTCTGTTACACGTTTGTTTTTATCTTCCGAGACAGCAAGTTATACAGACATCATCTGCCTATCTACATTTATTATGTGTGACAATTTATTATTTCTGAATGATAGAAATGAATTTCTTTTGCCTTGCTACTGTGTTTGAGCTCAGGCTTCACATTATCTATCTAAAGTTATAGTCCCAGTGCCATGCCCAGTGTCTGGAAGAGGAAACATGTAACTGGTGGAAAAATAACAATATTACTGTAAAATTTCTGCAGTGGCAAATACAACATCCAGTTCTTCCCCACACCCCGTTGATGTCAGCCTGAAAACAGCACAAATGAAGAGAATTAACAGAATTTAAATGCTATAAACACCCAGATGCTCCATATGCATCTGAGCCTGGAAGTGAGAGGACAGCAACACAAGTGGGCAGCTGCTAATGCATCTGGCCTTGCTTTGTTTGCCTTTCCACCCTGCTAGGAGTCTGATGCAGCTTTTGGAAATATCTGGAAGCTTTCAGGCAAAGCCTTGTGAGCAGCTCAGGAGCTTGCCAGTGCCATGGGATTTTGTTAGACATGGAGTCCCTTGTAGGACTCCATCCTGAGCTCTGTCAATGGAAAGTTCATTTCATTTCCTGGTCACCCTTCTCAGCCCCTTGGCAGGGGGTTAGTTCCTTTTTAGCAGAATAGCTTAGAATTTGAAATAAAATGACAGCACCACCACCACTAACAATAACAATAACAATCAATAACAATAATAATAACAATAATAAAAATAACAATAAATAATCCTAAGTCTGGTGTAATTTCAAAGGCTGGGACACTAATTTTAAACTTTCTAATTCTGAACCATAGTTCTGGACTACAACAGTCAAGTTTCTGGTGAGTTATTAAAAATTCATTCAAAATATTACTTCCAACTTATTTCTCCTTAAGCCAAGCATAGACCTTATATTCAAACACGTGGGAAATATGGAGATGTTTATTTTTCATTGGGAGGTGTATCTTGAATCACATGACATTTTTGCCAATACTTTAATGAAATAATATAAGTCTATAAATATTATAAAATTATGTAAACTAATATTACATAATTCAATATAGGTATTATATAAGTTTTGAATTTTTTATCTTTGTTAATACTGTGGTCATGACTGCAAACCAAATAAAAAATCACATTAGGCCTTGTTCAAAGAAAAAGGAGCTGTCAGTCCTGCTCCAAAGAATTTACAAACATATTAAATTCAAAGTAGTCAAGAAAACCAGGTTCTCTGTATTAGCATTTACAAATTATTGTATGAAATTTTGTTGACTGTGTTTCAGTATTTTGTAAAATTTGCTGGTTCACTGTCAGATTTCATGGACACAGATGCTGACCTATTCCATTTCAAAGCAGGTTGTTTCCCATTTTTTCCTGGACTGAGGTGAGTTATAATAGTCCATACATCTCCAAATTTCCTGGTTTTTTTATGAGGGGCAGAGATCATACTGAGACTTCCTAGCCTTCATAAACAACTACTGGATTTTTAAAGCCCTGTTCATTTGTAGGGGTTCCTCCCTGTCACATTTTTCTCGTCATACAATTCCAGTTAATAAATTGCGTCAGTGCAGAGAATAGTTCTTCCATATAAATTAGAAAATGAGTGAATAGTTTGTTCCTCAGCAATCTACCAAAAATCTTGTTGGAGTCTCTTGGTAGAAGAGATTTCACTTTTCTGTTCCTATTTCTTCTTTTAAAGTCAAATTTTTGGAACGATTTTATATCTTCAGGACTGTGTGAACTTTCAAGAAACTAATTTATTTAGCTATGCCTGTTACTCATCCTACCTAGAGAGATAATTTGTGGTGAAATCAGAAGGAGCTCCAAACAGAAATCCCAATTCTAAACTCAGAGGAAAATTTAAATCTTCTGCAGCTGCATGACAAAGACTGCGAAACTATAATCCCAGAATATTTCAAAATATCTGCATCTAGGTCAAGACTTGACATTCTGGTTCCTCCTTATTTTAATCAATCTGTGTGATTCATGGAAATTCAGATGTTTTCCACAAAAACTGTTGCTGATACATATTCTTACATGAATTTCAGAGCTTTTTAATTTCCAGTATAAATTGCAGTGCCTCAGATCTTTGGATTGAAGGTAGCGATGTTCTTGTATGATCTCATATTTGTGGTTTATAAGTTGTATTTCCTTCTGTAGAGAAACCCAGCAAAGAAGTATTAGAACTACAGAGTGGCTGCTTTAATTGCTGTAGTGTGTTGCAGGTGTCTGCCATCAGATAGTTCATTATTTTTTTAGCAGATTTTTAGAAAAATACTTTCTGGGGAAAAACAAGACATGAGAAAACCTAACCAGCAGTGTTATGTGTGAATTTCTTATTCATATCCAGAAGAGGCAAACATTTGTTTGTTGGGGTTTCTTTCCGCTTAAATGTGATTTTTAAAATGTCAGGTTTTCTTTTATTTTCTTAAAACAATGCCTTTAAATTTCATTCTTTTACTCTGAATGCCTCAAATGTGACCAGGTGCCTAATCATGCTGAGGCAGTGCCATCTCTGGAGTCCTTTGAATCTCTCCTGGCATAATTTGCCACAGATAAATAAATGACAGCAATTTACACCAGCTAAGATTTTTTATCAAGATTTGTTGCTTTCTGTTATTTAAGATAAAATCAAAACTTTCATTTATACGTGCAAAACCAAGGAACTTGGGAAAGTTTTATGGCATCCATTAACTGCCTCTACCAAACAACAGAGTAGATGCCACTCAGTTGGTAAATACACATAAAATCCTCTGTGCTCTCAGAATGGCTGCAAGCTGTACAACTCATTTCACGTACATCAGTGTTCACAGCTACTTATTTTGTTATTTTTGGGTGCTAATGACATTAAAATTGCTAAAATTGGGTGCTAAAATTACCGCTATGGTGTGTGATTCAGCCGTTTCCACAGCAAGAGTTTTTCAGCCCTATCATCCTTGGTGGCTCCTTTGCATTGTCCCTTCACTGTTTACAGTCTAAATTACTTTTTTTTTTGGTATAATTTATCTCTGGAAAATTGCATACCCAGCTGATTTTTAGTGGCCAGCAGCTCTTCTTTGTGATATCCCTTTGACCTCCTTCTGACAAGCCTGGCACTGTAAGTAACACAATTCCCCCAGGATTGCAACTTCCCATGGCAGCCATAGCTAAGCCCGTGGCTCTGTGGGATGAATGTCCTGGGCCTGCTCAGAGAGCACCATGGTATTAAGCAAAGATAATATTTCCACCAGTCAGCTCTACAAGAAAAACTCTGCAGGATTACCCAAATTTATGAACCTTTGTAAAATGTGTTTTTTGTATTTATTTATTTTTTTAAGGGTTTGGCTGTGTATTATTTCTGTTGTAGTTATATAGGTAAACATACATAACACACACATCTGATAATTAATCAGCTGCTATTATTTCAGTTTTACACCTGCAAAGAGTTGCAGTGAGGAAGCCATGAATGAAAGATTGTAAGATTCCTATATATAACTCTAACAGAAAGATTTTTAATGAACCCCTTGAATAAATTTTAGACAACAGTGTATGCCAGTGCCATGTCTGTAGGCAGGTTGATCTACAATATCCAAAGAATTTGGAAACAGAAAAAATCCCTTAGGCATGTGAGCCCCAAATTATAAAATAATTTTGCTTCAGATGTAAAAGCCAGATTAACTCATGGCAGCTGGCTTGTAAATGTATTAAATGGACAGAGGCATAGTGAATGTCCTTCAAGATGAATTTCTTGTCATCTTTTCTTGTGAAAAGAGGTTTATCCCATCCCTTCAAAATCTGTAGGGTATCCTATTTTTTTAGTCTCAAAAATATATTTGGTTTTCTTTGAAGATGAATAAAACTGAGATGCTATTATATTCAGTTCCTACTTTGCAGCATCCAGAAATTCCTTTGCTATTAATATGCCAGAGAAACAGATTTCTTTGATTTTTTTCAGTTTAGAAGATCAAAAGCTGTCAGAAATTGTTTCAAAAGGAAAATAAATCTTTGAGAAGTTGGATTTGAAATAATGAGTCTCCAGCATGTTGCATATACAGTACTTAGAACTGTTTAATGGAAGATGCTGTTATAATTGTGGGGTTTGCCTCTCTACAAGTATCACTCACCGAAAAGATATTTCAGCATTAGTTTTGCTTTTTCCTAAAGTAATTATTAGAGAATTGGATATTAATGGCATTCTTTTTTTGTAACTTCTTGCAAATACTTAGGTAAAAGAAAAAAGCAGCACACTTTTAGACTGGGAGGAAAAAGTCTTAAAACCAGTTTGGGAGTTTTCAAGACTTTTGTATTAACGTAAAAGCTTTTCATTATTCTATTTGTACTTAGGGAACCTGATCATGACACAGAGAGGGAATAGCACTTTTGCTGTTGCTGGAATTGCTCTGGGATCACCTGTGTGGTTCAGGAATGGCTATCCTTGCATTAACCACCCACCAGCCAGGACTGCAACAGCTCTGATGTGCTCAGAATGTCCTTGTTGTGACCCAGAAATAAAACCTGGAAGCCTGGGTTTGTGTTATCATCATCAAGAGACTGAGACTGATTGGTTTGTATCAATAACATCAAGAACCATGGTGTGAAGAAATCTCTGCTGTAAGGGCTGAAAGATTAAGTAGCAAAAAAAGGAGCTGAAACAAGAAGATTAAATATTGATAAACACCAGGCCCATGTGGAAACAGCTCCGAATGCACACAGCCTGCCCTGCAGCTCAAGATGAAGATGTCATTGTGGCTTTCAACTTTTTCATCAGCAGAGCTCTAAATCAATTCTAAACTTATAACTCACCTCAGTTATTCTACATTTGTAACAGCCTCTTGGGAACAATGTTCACCAGTTCATCAGTGAAAAACTGTCTAATGATTGGGCTGGCAAATAAATAAATCAAACATGCTTTTTTGGAAGGGGAGTGAGTGCACTTTTGCTTCCAAATCAAAATATTTAGTGCCGTATAAAGCAGTTGCTATTTAAACTGCCAATAATGTTTAACACGAATTTACTCACCACTGCCTATCCTCATACTGTATAATTTATAACACTAAGCCCTTTCAATACTCCAAAATGCCAGATAAACTTTTCTCATTTGCTCTTAATTTGGTCACGCAGGATAATACCAACATCTGAAGGCTCTTTAAACTGCTTTTTAAAATGCATTCCTGAAAGCACCACCAATGCCACCTCTGCTCCTTGTCATCTTCCATAATTATTTCCAATCCAAAGCGGTCCTTAATGCGCTTATTAATCTGGCATTCTCCTCAGTGTGAAGCACATTCAGCTCTATTAATTTTTAAAAACCCTTTTTTATGGTGGACTGCAGATGCTTGGCTATTACTGAAAAGCTATTAGAAGTTAACACCTTTCTCTCCCCAGGGACTGGCATCATCCTATGCTTCCAAATGCCACCCTATTTTACATTATCAGCTGCTAAGACTGAGTATTAGAGAGTTTTTTTTCCTTTTTACTTCTGAACTGTTAATGCTATTATTAGCTAATGGCAGAGTTCTGTACAGAGTATAGATACATATACTCTCTCAATGTCTACAGCAGATGGGGTTTTATTTATCTGCCTTTGAACAATGAGACTTTTCATTCCTGTCATCCATGAGAAGAAAACTCACATGTAAACAAACCATTAATCTGATATCCAGGGATTGAGATTATTTTTGTCTTTCTCATCTTGGATGTTATGATGAATATTTTAATAGAATATTCAGATGAATATTTAGTAGAAAAAATGTGAAAGAAACAAAGTCATCATCCATCAAGCCTCAAAAGGGAGCTCTTTCCCTTTTTGAGAGTATCTATGTCTTTGTGAAACACAAACACACCTTATATGAATGGAAGTTAGAAGTTCTGAAAATATACTACAAAATGCTATTTCTGAGCTGGTAAAAATGACTAGAATTGATAGGGTTTTGAATTTTCTGAAAGAATTTTAAGTCTCAGCTACTCATTTCAGGATCTGACTGCTGTTAGTCTCAGCCAGAGGCTCTTCTGTTCATGGTTACCATGAGTTTTTAAGAATCAAACCACTGTGGTACAATGGAGAGCGAGTTTGTGTCTGTAGTCTGTGTTTGCAGCATTTTCAGGGAAATTCACCCTCTTGCTAATTTTCACTAAGAATCTTAGCTTTTATCTGAGTAATCACAAGGAGCAGAGAACAGAATTGGATCCATTGGCCATTTTGAGCTGCAATGACTAAAGACAAAAAGCTAACATATGGCTTGGAAATGCTCAGATTGTGCTTAAGGAAACTAAAGTTCTATCAAACAAAATACTACAGAGGTCATGATACAGTCACATTACTAAATTTTCTGTGTTAAATTTAGTAAAAATCTACATTCAAAATGTTTCAAAGATGTGGAACAATTGTCTCTAGAAGACTGAAGAAAGTTTGACAGCAACAAAAAATTTAGGTCTAACCTGCCATGAAGAGTTTCAGCAGCCAGAACACGACCCTGGATATTTGCACAGCAATTATTGGGGTTTCCTGTCTCAAAGTCAAGTCATTGCAAAGGCTGGAGGGAACACAATTCCAAAATTCTGGCAAGTATTGTGAAGGGAATTCCTTGCCAGAATTCTGATAATATTTGAACTTTAGTCACTATCTCTTAATATCTTCATTCATTAGCACCTGAAGGACTCAGTAAAGACTAGGGCAGTGCCTCATAAATGATGCAGAGAAAGAAGGAGCTGTGTGTAAAATACACACAGAACAGACCAGTTTGAGAAGTTGACTACAACATAGTCTGAATGTGAGGCTGGTTGGCAGTGAAAACTTGCATTGGTCCTTGTGAAATGAACATTGACAGTAGATGTGTCTCCATGCCATGGGGAATGAATTCCCAATGATCTTTATTACATTAGTGCTATATTCAGTAGCATCTTGAGAAATGCAAAGATTACACCAGTATCATGCAGAATGGAGTTCCTACTTTCCAGGAGAGGCATGTGGATGCTCCTGGTGAGAGCCAAAATAACTTCTAAGGATAGACTTGCCTTGCTGAAAAACACAGTGGCCCTTTAAATGACAGCCAAAAGATCCTAATGTATCCTACTTCAACAATTTTTATGGTGTGTGCCCAGGCTTTTTATTTTATTTGCCTTTTCCTTCACTGTTTTAGAAGACATTAGTGCAAAATCCAAGTTGCTGAGTCCTGTCCTAGATTTATGGAAGAACGTCACAAATAACAATGCTGGAAAATAAAGTGGAAACATTGACACTAGAGAAAATGATGATTGAAGTGTGCTTTAAAACACACAATGACAAAGCTGGGGCATTCTGACCTGGGCTAGCGCCAGCTTAAAAAGAAAGCCATGAGGAGTGGTGGCCGCTTTAACTGAGAATTTGCTGGCAGATTTTTGTCTTCCTGAGAAAAATAGACCTAATGCTAAGCACCTGAAACATCTCAGAGAGTTTTGTGGGTTTTTAAGAAATATGGAATAAAGACATTGATATAAATTCAATTTTTCATATGAAAAAAGGCCAATTTTTTAAAGAAAAGTCTTTCAGAAGAAAAAAAAAGTTAGAAAACTGGAGTATAAGCCTGAGCTCACCTTAGATGTGTGTTCTCTTTTGCTGTGCAGCATTATTAATGTACAGAGGCTGGAAAGCTGTTTGGAAGGTAAGGAAGATATGCAATTAGTTGGTCATCTTAAATTCATCTTATATGTTCACTAGACCTGAACTGCTCCCATGGTGTCCCTTCAGCCCATCCCCATTGCCTTATCCATGCCAGTGCTTTTCCATGAGTGAAGTGCTTTTCCCCAGGTGTTTTGCTGACCCACATCCCAGCACATGGCAATCCACTCTGGATGTTCTAATGCCATTTCCAACAGTCTGTGCAAACCCAGACCAAGAGCAGAACAAACCCCTGGTGCAGTCCAGGTAACCAGAACAGGAGAGCCTTTGTGAGAGTTGGCCTAAGCCTGGGAAGGCTCAGAAGTGTCCCTGAGCATCCCTGGCTGTGCTTGGGGAGAGCCATGAACAGCCATGGCAGGGCTCCATCCTCCTCTTCCCCTTTGCCCAACCCACCCAGTGTCCACGAGGGCTTGAACACTTTGGTGCTTCCTTTTCTGAAAAGACTTAAAGCCACAGAATGGGGCTCTTTGCAAACATTTCCCCACACAAACTACTGGCCTAAATTACAGTAGCCCCAAGCCTGCCTTTTCAACTGGCCATGTTTCCAAGGGGCTGTAAGAGCAGCTGGGCATTTGCAAGGCACAGGATCAGCATCAGTGATTTCCTCCCTCCTGCAAAGCAGCCCAGGGAGAGGTGGGGAAATTCACACCAGAGACCTTCCTGCCCAGGCTTCCCAAGGGAATAGTAAAGACATTCAAGTCTTGACTTGAAAAAACTCATTAACTCCAACAAATTTGGGGTGGCTTTGTGCTGATTAAATTATTTGCCCAGTCCTATTGAACACTGAATAAATGTAGTCATTCAAATGTTGGATAGTGTAGTAAAGGCACTTTTTCCTCTCTAAAGGTGTAATTCTTTTGCATGAGATTTAGACAGCAGATATTGACAGAAGAATAGATAATAGATAATTGATGTCAAAGGCTGAATAAGAAAGTTGTCGATCAGCCAGAGTTTAAGTTATCTCTATGTAAAGTAATATAAAGTAACGATGATTTATTGCTTGAAACAGTTGACAGAATGAAAAAATTCTTTGGAATTGCTGGTGAATGCAGATTGATTTTTCTAAAGAACTCTACCCAGACCTATTTCTCTTCCAAAAGAATGCTGCTGGTTCTAATTATATGCATTTTACAAAACTGCATTTCTAAAAACTTATACCATCAGAACACCCAACACCCTATCTTTAATACTCATGGAAAGAGGAGTATTTTAAACTGTCTAATCTGATGCAGTAAAGAGATAAGAAAAGGTGTGATTTGGTTTTTCAACATCCTTCAGGTGCACTGAATCACACAGACTATAGCATCTTCTACTATTAAACCTCATGGAAATGGGATAAAATGCTGTGTGAAAACAGCAATAGCCTCTAAGGCATGATTCACTAAGCAAAAGATGAATATTAGAGGAGTAAAATGTTAATACTGGAAAAAGGTGAACTGTTTAAAAGGTATTTCCTTAATATCAGGACAGCATCCAGTTTAGGAGTGCTTCTCCCATGCTTCATTCAACCACCTCTCACATTGGAAATCTGCTTTGAATCCAGGAAATAATCTCATGCTCTTTCCAGAGTCCCCGTGGAAACCCATTGCACACAAACCAGCAGAGGTATAAGTTACACTTCACAGGGATCCATCTACGCAGAAAAAAAGGCTCAATATATTCCTCAACTTAAGTTCTGGATATTTTCCAGAGTCATAAACATGGCATCCCATCATCTGTGCCTTTACTGTGCCTTTTCTAATTTTTTTCCTGTTATCTTTATGAAAAAGACTTTCTCAGTGTTGGTGACTTGTTGGTATCCTGAAGGCAATGATATCCATTCCTGACTAGAACACCTTCTTTTGTGTTACTAGATTCTTATGCTGTTTGCACAGACTGTATTTACTACTCCTTATATTGTTTAGTTTATGCCACTCTAGAATTTCATATATATATTCAAAGGTGCTTGAAAGAAAGCACAGCACTTAAAATAGCTTATGCCACTCCCCTAAAATATTAATCACTGGTGTAACTCCATGAGAGTTACATCAGGCATGAGTTTAACCCTACTTTTTGTTCTAAATCAAAAGAAATTGATTTCTTTAGCAAACACACCCTAAACCACAGGATCAAAGGCAACTGAAGCACTATAAACCCTCTTATTTCTTTCCCCCTTCCACCTTTCCTAAGAGCTACAGGGCAGCCTGTAAACTGGCTTTTAAGCATGCCAATTTTGGAGCAGCTGATTCTGCTAAGAGCAGTCCTCAGCTGTTGGCAGTGATGTCACTGGTTAACACTTTGCAGCCCACAGACTGCTGGAGTGATTCATCCTGCCTCTGATTCATCTGTCTCTGGATCAAATGGAAGATCCCTACAGAAGCCAATGAGTAGATGTGGTAGTTGTTCACCACACACACATATATATATATATATATATATATATATATTTGAAATGTATTGTCACATAGAAATAAGAGTTTTTCTTGAAAACAGAAGAATATTTAAGTAATTAATGGATCTCATCTTGGTATCTCAGCGCATTTTCAAGAAATATGTCATAAAGCATTCTGTAAGGAGATACTGTATGGACAGAAATGAAGGTTAATGCTTTTGGGTAATAATTGTATTCAGATCAAACCTCTAGTAATTAATGTTTATAATATTGTATAAGTAAGTCCAAACTCCAAGATTTCCTGGGAAGTATTACTCTAAAATTTTCACATATCATACACTTTGGGATTAAGAAATGTGTTTCCATGGTTAAGAAGTGTGCTTCCATGGAGTTTTTGTTTTCCACTTTTCATCACAGACTTTATTCTAATAGAATAAAACAGAAAAAAATAGATACAGGCAAAGTGTAGACATCAACACTTTGTCGGATACAGAAGTTACACAAACTTTTGAATCAACAGTAGCCATTAAAAAATTCAGAAGCTTCAAATGAGTAGTGCAAAGGTGTAAAAACAAAATCAACAAAACCAAAATCAACAAGAGCCAAGTACACCCATATTTGGGAGCTACGCAAGTGCTCACCCTTGTTTACAGCCCTGGGTTGTTTACAGCCCTGGCAGACACCTGATCTGAGAGCTGTGCAGTGATGCTGGCATGGTGCTGTCTCCAGACTGACAGTGCCTGCCCTCTCCTCTCCTTTTGTGAGGCTGTCGTGTGGGGAAGGAGGTGCAGCCTGCTGAGATGGAGTCCTGCTCTCAAAGCCTACACCATTTGTAGAGATAGAGCAAAAAAACTTGATGCTGTTGTAAGAGGCATGTTAGAAGCTGGCTGTGTTCCTCATTATCCTTCCCTGAAGGTCCTGTGCTCATTTTAGCTATCTCCTTGATGCTGTTGTAAGAGGCATCTGTAGAAGGTGTAGAAGGTGCTGTTAGAAGCCGGCTGTGTTCCTCATTATCCTTCCCTGAAGGTCCTGTGCTCATTTTAGCTATCTGTAGGATTCTGCTGGGCTCTCCCAGGGGAGGACCTGGAGAGTGAGGCTCATGTCCCGTTTCTTGCACAGCCTCCACTACTCCTTTTCCCATTTATCGGGAAGGGGTAGATTGGTGTTGGTCCCAGCACTGAAGTCTTACCAGTTGAAGGCAGAGAGGATCTAGGATGTCATAAGCAAGGCAGTGATGGCCTTTGCTCACTTGTCTCTGCCTAAAAGATGTTTTCTCTCCTTGCATGTGAGATGCTGTCCCCATGGCTGGCACTGCCACAGAGAATGGACTCTGTACATGTTCACATTTTTTCCTTACTGTTCAACGCCTCAATCTGTGCACTGTCCCAGGATGTTCTGACTGCTGGTGGAAGATTAGAGGATTCCCTGTGGGTTCTTAGCTACCCATCTTTACAGGGGTAGCTTAAAAGATGCACATTTCTGTTCAAAAAGCCCTTTTTTTCTGAAGATGTGCCACTGTTCTGTGAGCTGGTTCAGCACACTGAGTTGTGAGTTAATTTAAAAAGGCAAAGAAAATCCTGGAAAGACATTCAGAGGTGTCATGCACCGAAATGCTGCTACACAGTGTGAATCAGAGGGCACCAGCATCTTTGCTGGAATGAATCAAAGTAGCTCTGCCTTGCTGTGTAGCAGTCGTAGTCAAGCCCTTTCTCATATTTCAATTCCATTTTATATCCCCTGTGGTTGTACACAAATTCCACGCTTGAATAAACAGACTTCGGTGATGATTACTTGGAACCTTAGGGGTTAACAGTGTTCTTAGCCTTTTCCCTAATTGCTGTTTACTCTCTTGATGCCTTTTCATGTGCATGCCATAAAATATTCCCCAGAAAGAGTTTTGCCTAGTGCCATGATGTTATGCCTTGTAGTGGATGAAATTCCTTGACATAAAGTTTTGAAATGCACCTGTTATAGTGCCCTGATAAAAGCCTGTGAAAAATACACCTTCTACAGAGCACAGACCCCAGGCTGAGAAATGGTTTTGTGTGCTCAAAGAGGGCTCTGCTCATACTGCAAGGCAAGTGCATTTGGGTGATTCCACAAAGGACTTTAGCATTTGAGTTCTACACCATTGAAGGGAGATCCTCATGGGGAAGAGTTGGCCTGGAGATGTGAGGTAGTGTGGAAGAGAACGCAAGCACAGAATTTAAACTTTGGCCTTTCTGTGCTGTGTTATGAATCTGAAGAGGTGTTCTGTGGAGAGCTCAGAACAGTTACCAACCTGTGTCTTCCCGAGATGGCTGGATCAGTCAGTTCCAAATAAAAACCTCCCTGTGTCTTGCAGCAGTTTACCCGACTTGCAATACAGACACAAATAGCAGCTCAGCTCCCCACAGCTGAGAGGCTATAAATCCATGCTCCTATTTGTGCAGCTCGCGTCTCTTTGTGCTGAGAAGAGAGATTGGCTTTCAAGAGGGATCTCCTACCACTCACAGTCATTGGTCTGGAGGTTAGCAACATTGTTAATGCTCTCTGTACCCTCCTTAAAAAACTGGACTCTCAAGTGGTGCTGGAAGTCAAAGCCCACTCCTAATTCTCGTAGTGTGGAAGGATGTGGCTTTGCAGAGAGACTTGTTTATGGTCAACAGCTCTTGATTAGCATCTGTGGCATCCTCTACCAGCACTCAGACAGCAAGGTACCCCAAAACCAGTGCAGAGCTCTAGATGGATGGATCACAGAATCACAGAATATGTTGAGTTGGAAGGGACTCTTCTCCAGGCTGAACAGACCAAGTGCCTTCAGTGTCCTCATACAGCTTCCCCTCAAGGCCTTTCAACATCTTTATTACCCTCCTTTGGACACTCTCTAATAACTCAATATCTTACATTTTGGTGGCCAAAACTGCACATAACTTTCATTTGCTTTAGGGTTGTAACCCTATTAGACAAGGAGACTTCCTTCTGGAGGCTGCAATTAAAAATGCCATCATCTTGTCTGCTTCCCAGCTTTCAGAAGAAGTGGCAGTGATCCAGCTGACAAGGTCCTGGAAAATGCACACATAAGGAGACCACTTGGTTCTGTTGGGAGAGGAACTGGGAAGTGTCATTTGGAAGGTGAACACACCAGCTGTGAAATAGAGATTTCTGCCCCCATCGAATTAGCCTGTGCTAACTTGTTGCACTGTGAACTTGCATCTAAAATTCAGGAACAGATGAAGCTTTGTCTGGCTGCTAAATTCTCTTTAAGTGTACAGGTGGAAGATATTTCTGTGCAAATAAAAACAATGCTGTTAGGCTGAAAAACCACACAAGAAGGAAACTAGCATTTATATATTTATTGATGATTTATTCAGCAGTACTTTTATTCTGTGATCTTATCCAAATACAGGTATGTATATAATCTGTCAGCATACTTGTTGTTGCCCCTTATAACTTATGTAACCCATTCACAGACTCTAACTCTTTTCATACTAAAACCCAGTTCTAACTTAAAGTTAAACCCACCTCTTCCTACTCACTCTAAGAGCACACATATAATTTGGAGAAATACAGGTTTAGCTGAACTTCACATTAAAAAGTGAGAAGGGGATGCAAAGATTTAAAAAACCCTCACGGTTTCAAGTTTTAGAAACTGCCCCAAACAAGACTGACTGAAGATTTTGCATCAAGGCTTTTTTTGATGGAAAGCTGGATCTAGTTGAATGATGTCCATTTAATTTCTCTACTCCTTTTGCCCCCAGCAATATCTACTTTCCGTGGAATTTTGCCTTGCTAAGAAACTGAACATCTTTCTATTCTCCAGATCTCTGTTTAAAAATGATGTTCTGTCATTTATAATTGTGGCTGGGGGCTTTTCACTACTGTTTACTCTTTGGCTCTGGGCTCCTTTCATTATCCTCCACAGGGGGATTCCTTGGATGCACCCTACCAGCTCAGCAAGAGGCAGAAGTCCCCATGAAAGAAATAATATCTGTCTCTTTGTTCCTTTCCTGTGTCTTCACTCCTTCCTCCCTCTAGATTTCAACCCTTTGCTTTTTTATTTCTTGGTCTTTCTCCCTGATTTCCCATCTCCTCACATTGCTCAACTGCAGTTTCCCTCTCATGCTGCTTCCTAACAGTAGGGAGATCATCAAGAATGAGACTGTTTTCTTGGCTTGCTGGTAACTCCAAAACAAACAAGCCAGATCATTGTTTAAAAACTGTGTAAATACAAGGATATTCTATTTATTTTCTGAAATTCTGAGAAATTGAGAAAACAAACTCCTGATGGATAAAAGTATTTCTCTTGGCCAGACGGGACACAATTATTCTGGATGCACATGAGGTTTTTCATACTGAATTTCAACACTTATTTTTCAATCAAAGTGAAGGAAATTGTGTAATTGAAAGTGGTTTCAGACACAAAAACTTCTGAACTGTCATTTTGGAAGCCGTTTCAATAGGTTTCCCCTTTTCAAATAAATTTTTTCGCAAGAAGATTTTAGCAGAAAAGAAAAAAATATTTTAGATGTCTCTGTCTCTGCCTCCTTACCTTGAACAATGAAGCAAAGCTTCAGAAAACCCAGTTTATTCAGGCTTTGTTTGTATGCAGGACAAGCAGATTCGTTGGGCTCCATTCAAGTGCTTGGTGTCATGGTTGATGTGGCAGGGCTGGTGAAAGAAACATAAAAATCCATCAGGAAGCAGGAGGAGATGACCACTGCATTTAATTAATACAGAGGCTAATGTGATGTGCTGCTTGAACATGTGAGTCTATTTGGCTTCAAATATTGGGTTATGCAAGTTCCATGCACCCAAAATTTGTAATAATGAGGAATTTTGGATTTTGGATTTCAGCACATGTTCCCAGTATCTTTCATTCTAGTGGTACTTTAACCTGAGACTGAATTCCTGCCTTTATGAGTTAAATGGGAATTGTGATCAAACTCACCTTCAGCTGAACTAATTTGCAGGATTTGGCATCAAAACCTGCAGTTCATGGTTTCAGTGAAGCTGAGTGTTAAGTTACTACAACTGTCTATTTAAAAAAGACAAATGAAACAGAAAACATCTCTGTGGGTTGTCAAACTTGCCTCATAGTACAGACTTCCAGGCTAGACTAGAACTATATTATCTCCAGTAAAATAAAAGCAGAGAAATTTTCTAATGGCTTTTCAAAATCAGAGATAGACCAGTCATGTGTCTTCACATTTCATACAGAAATGTCATAATTCTATTATATATGAATTTCCTGGCTCTTTTTTGAATGAAGTTTTAATGATTATTTGGAAGCTTGGTACTTTTGTATTAAGTATCAGTTTGCATTTTGGACATCCTTAAGGTATTACCAAACCTTACAGCTAACCTAAAACATTCAGTCACATCCCTTTAAAAGGATGACTCTTATTTAAATTATGACTGCACTGCGATTTTACCAGGATGAAATGAGAGAGGTTAGGCTGTTCCAAGGTGGACTTCATAATTGCACCTCTTTATATCAGGCTAGTGATTTTCATTAGCTTAATAAAAAGATATTTTAGCATTGAATACTTTCCAGAAACTGTTCAGTGGATTATCAAAAGCAACTTGGTTATGGCAAAACCAATGGTAAGATTCAATATAAAGATCAAATGAACCTGATCTTATACTGGTGGGAATCAAATTCCTGGAGGAGCAGTACCACAAATATGTCAGTCACTGTAGTGATACCCAAATTCCACATGATGACAATCATATGTTGCATTATGAAGAAAATTTTAGCTTTGGTCATGAATACTTCTCCCTGGTCATGCTTAAAGTGCATTGAATTATACACTGACCCACAGGCCTACTAAAAAGAGGAATTCCTTTAAAGAAAAAAGCTATAACCCATAGTTTCTTAAAATGTGGCAAAGATAGGATTTATATAAATCTACTCCTCTCTAGAGTTTAGTTTCATAAGAAAGAGGAAACACATTTAATGTAGAATGAAAACCTGGAAATCTTAAATGTCCTCCAGGACTGTCAGTCCTGGCCATGATTTCTGGAGCTGTATCCAGTTCTGGCCTCACAGTTGCCCCTATCCAAAACATCCACTGGAATTTGTTGGAGGTCCCTCTTTCCCTGTGCAGGAAGACTGTCAGTTAATATAGTTCAATATGCTGCCACTAGACAGCTGAGAAGGGCAAACATTTCTATACACATGGCCCAGAAGAAAAGCAAACTGCCTTTTTGCTGACACTCACACTCCTTCAAATGGTGTTCCAAAGACAGTCCCCACTCATTCAGCCCCAAGACAGACATGTGTGGTGCTGATATCACTCATCTATAGACTGGCATTTATGATAAAATTGATTTTCATACACCTCACCAGCATGGCAAATTTCCCATTGGCTGTAAATGTCAAAGATTTGTACATTAACCAGTCTCATATTTCTGAATTTTTCACAAAAGGAATTTTAAAATGTGGTGAAAGGCTTTTCACATCTCAGGCTAGATCTTAGGTGCTGGAATATATTTTTATGTTTTCTGGATCAGCCCCATGGTACAGCAGCTATTTATGGTGTGACTAAATAGTGAGAATAGAAATAGACAAACTGTGACTCACTTTCAAAAAAAATATTTGGTGTCTGACATATGACCTAAAATTTGCCCAAACAATTTCTTGGCCAGGGGCCATATATACCATATCTGAAGCTGAAGATATTTTATTGTAATTTGTGGCAGTGGGAGGGGAAAACTGGATTTATGATGGAAATAATTCTAACCACAGTTAGGAGCTGCCACTGTCTCATTACAAACTGACATTATTATCTATGTTAATTTTTGATTTTCTTTTTGCATGCTATATTCATAGAAGGAAATCACATCTGGATTAGTTGTGCAAATATTTAAATGAGCTAAGTTTTTTTCCTGCCACCCATCTCCACAATAAGTAAGTATTTAGTGCCACTACAAAATACCCCCAAACTGCTTCTGTGAGTTAGCAAGTACTATCTCCTGAATAGGTGTTCAATGTACAAAGAGAGTATAATAATTATATTATTTCACCTTTCGTTTCCCTGCTTTTCTGAAAAGGTGAGGGAGAAGGGGATATGTACAGAAATAGAAGTGTAATTTTCAGGGCATTTGGAGAACCTTGTTTTCCTGTGTAAAGCAGGGTGAAGGTCTGATTTTTAATCCAAACTGACTGTTTCTTCAAGAATTCTTTACAGTGCTCCCAGCCATTTGATTTCTGAAAGAACCAGCTTCACTGGGATCCTTCATTTGTTAAAACTGGGATTTTAAAGTTATTCTGAAAGACCTGGAACCTGTGTGTGAGTGTAGTCACCTGGTCTGCCACCAAATTAACAGGGAGTGCTCAAGGGGATGTAATGATCAGACTGGAGCGATGCCTGTTCTGACACAGAAGATGCTCCTGCAGAGGGGATCTGCAGAACCTGTCTCTGTTGGCCACCAAGGAGACGTCTTTTGGCTGAAAACATTTCTAAATCAATCACACTGGATTTCCAAGAGTGCCTCTTTCTTCATATTTTGGTTCTGATGCACCTTACCTCAAACCAACACCCCAAACGTGAGTTTTACAGTTCTAAAGAAATTTATCAACATAATTTTATAACAACCACATGAATAATCATGTCAGAGGTGGAGCTGCATTAGCTGGTTTATGTCATTTAGTCTATTTCTTATTGGGCTTAGAGGATTCTGTTGCACTAGAAGCAGAGCTGTTCTGATAAGTGCAGGTAGAGACAGTTATCTCTATGTCTATACTAAAAAATGTGGATTAGTAATTAATATGTTTAAAACTTTACATACTATAAGATCATCATGCCATCTTCTACACAATATAATTTCCTTGAAACAAAAATAAAATAAGATTTTACTTTTCTTATCCTCTTCTATAAATTTCCCTCTGCATATTTTACTAAATTTTATATAACAACTTCGGTATTCTTTGAAATAGATTTCATCTATGTATTTTTACCAGATATTCTTTCACTTCTAGTGCCTTGTATTTGATTCTTTGTTCAGGTAGAATACTTGTTAATATTGCACTCTTTCCCACCTCAGATGGCCAGTGACTCATGGAGATCACACATATCACCCACCTGCCTTGTATTATCAAAACAAGAATTTCTGTCTTGTTTGTCTTGGAGCAAAGTTTGTATCTCACTAGTTGCAGTAGAATTTTTCTGCAGCCTCCATAATCCTTTAATTTTGTCCACTTCTGCTTTAGTCTCAGTTCTCTTGGTTTCTGTCACGAAAATTTGCCTCCTCATAACAGCATGAGATAATCCCCATAATCTTTCTCAAAATACTTCTTCTCTCCACACCTACAGAATATTGCTTGCCCTAATGAGTACAATTGTTTTACAGGTGGGAAATTAAGGTTGTGTTTAAGATACCTATCCAAGCTGCCAAAAAAGGCATCAAGGCTGCTTTCCACTGGCTGTGGAGAGAACCAAAATTTGGTAGTGCTGCTGATGCCTTGTGAAGGCTGACCTAGAACAGAGACTGGATGGAGCTAAAGAATAAAGCAGGGATTTATCAGGAGGCCTCAATGGACACACCTTGGGCAGCACAAGAGCCCAGTCAGGGATACATCCCAGGTGAACCCAAAATGATCACAAAATGGATGACTGGTCACGGCGTCTCTTACTTCTAGAAATTTTGGTCCATTTGCATCCTGGAGTTAATTGTCCAATTACAGTTTCAACCCATGAAGTCCCATCCTTCTTGTTTTTATCTCTTCAGCCCATGTTGTTTGTGCTCTTGGGCCTGAAATTTGGATCATTTGTCCTTGGTCCCCAGCTAGAGAAGGAATTGTTTTGCCTACTTATTCTGTGCAGAGAGCTCACCATCTCCTCATATGAAACCCAGACCCACACACTAAAGCAGCACAGAATCTGAAAAATATAAAAGCTAAACCTGAGGCATCACTGCAGCCTGTGCAGTCTAAACAACATTTCTCTGGAACCAAGAAGGATTCCTAAGACTTCTCCTGCTGTATAGTGGCTGTAGAGATGTTTGTCTTCATACTGAAACTCAAAACTTTTCTAAATTCTGCCCAGCTTCAGAGCAGCAGTGGGTGCTCCTCTGCTGACTACCTGTCAGCTCTGACCTTAACAGCATGCTCCATGAGGCAGAAGGCCAGGTCAAAACCATATCCTTCTTGCTCCCTGCTCATGTCAGGCCTGGCTGGGCCATCCTTGAGTCTGAGACACTGAAAGCCACATGGTGGGGAGTTTTTCCCATATCCTTCATCATGTGTGCCGCTGCGGGCTGCAACCCTGCCCAAGCTGCTTCTCATTCTAATTTTGCAATCACTTTACTAGATATTTTCCTGGAATCCCTGTTTAGATTGTTGTAGATTCCTTTTAGCTGATTCAGCCCAGGACTATTATCAGGATAAAAAGAAAGTATTCAGGGAAAATGGGAGGAATTTAGAGCAGTCAGTGTAAATGTGATATAGGCAGACAATTAAATACTGTGGGAAGCCTTGAGTGAGAGCAGATCAGTGGTGGTGTTCTTCAGGAGAAGAGAACTTAGAAGAATCAAAGCCTGAGTCTTGCACACAGCTTTGTTGGGTTTGAAGACATGCAGTCCCACCCCAGCACTGAATGTGTTGTGGGGGTAACCCCCTTGTCTTTAACAGTGTGCTGTTTCTCAGCCCCAGGTTGTGATAAAGGTTTAGTGCAGAAACTTTAGAAATGGAACTGTTGAAATCTGTAGAGGTGCTGCACTGTTTTGTACACATATGCCTGCACTTTACCAGCACTTTCCACATAAATGATTCCCAGATTTCCAATTGTATTTTGTTTATAGACACGTTTTGCTTATCGTAAATTGCATATGGTTTTACCTCTAACTTTGGGTCTGATCCTTTCACAAAGGGTTTGGCCAAGAAAAAGAGTAGGCGACCCTCTATTTGTTAGCAGTTCATTTTCTATATAAATATATATGTACATATATGTATAGATACAGATATGTCTCAGTGGGATTGATACTGGGAGGTGCTGAGCTCTCTTAATCTCTTGTGGAGTCAACAGGAGTTGAGGGCACTCAGCACTTCCCAGAGGTGGTCAGAAAACTGCAGTTTTGGGCAACATCTTGCTTGAGATTTTGCTATCTAAAGTACCAAAAAAAGAGATAAGCTTCTTAAAGCCTTCCTTAAATGCTGGCACCTCGAGATTGTAACTATTTATGTTTTACCACTTTTTCACATGCAAAATGTGTTGCATTTTTTTTTCCTGTTGGAGTTTTAAGGATCAGATTGATGAAGGAGAGTTCAGAGCCAGACGTACAGCATAAGAGACAAAGGTTTAGTAATGAGTTCAAAATTTACAAAACACAGAAGCAAATATGGCTTTAATACATGATGTGACCCTTTATAAGGCTTGAAATTACTCTTCAAAAATCATTCTGGCTTGACTTCAGAGCCGAGTGGATTGTGGGATACCACAGATTGACTTTGAGTAGTGGGTTGGTATTGCAGGAATTTTTTAATTTCCTGTAACTCACAACAATTTTCTTCCAGTTAGACCTTATCCTGCTGCAGAGTATTTACTGAACAATTTAGTACAGTGTATAAGCCAGATCAGAGGCACATGCATGCATACGCTTACACACACACACACACACACAGACTGAGGAAAATTAAAGTATTAATAGTCAAATTCAAAATGATCAAAAGAAAAAGGTTCAGTGTGGTGATGTTTACATTTTAATGTGCATTTTATATTTAATATCTAACTAGTGATGTAAGGGGGAGGAAGAAACTTTGGGCTGCAACAGATTTTTTCTATTTTTAAGAAAATAAAAATTGTTCAAGCTGCATTAATGAACAGAAAATAATTTGGGAAATAATGGTTTTTAACTTTTATAACAGTCTGTTAATTATTTCTTCAAACACATTTTCAGAAACTCTCCAAAGATACTCAATTTGTAGGATTTAAAAATGAAATAAAATTCCTTAAGCTGATGAAGCTGCTTATGTATTTTTTACTCGTAAAGCAGCACTAAAAGCATCCCTGTAGATCAAGGGGAGAAATATTCCATACCACAGAACTTAATGTGCTCATTTCATTTCAGTTGTCTCCCAGGTATTGCAGGGCAATTAATATAACATATTTGAAAGTTAAAAACACAATGCAGGGGGTGTGTTATAGCAAATACCCCCCACTATGGATGATGGCAATGCATTTGGGCCACTGGAACTACAGATACAGATTTATATCTGCTATTGATTTAATTTTGTATTAAAAAAAAAACATTTACCAAGAAATCTAACATGGTTTGCTATAGATTTATATAGGCACACACACACACGCAATGCTTATGTATGTGAATTTATGGCATGTTTTATCCCTTATCTAAAATCTATTAATGTTCATGGAAAGTCTTTGCAAAAATTATAATTAGGTTTGCACCAGGCCTTGAAGAAATGAGAAGGGAAGAGTGCATAAAACATCTGTATATTATGATGAAAATAGGATATATATGATCACCATAATACTGTAAGGAGAATGTTTGACTGAAAAGGAGAATAAATAAGTACTTATTAAAAAAGCTTTCTTAAAATTGATGGTGGTAACAATGTTGCCTGGCTATGCAAACAAGAAATCAAAATGTAAAAAAAGAAAAGTCTGATTCCCCCAAGTGAAATAATTTAATGTTTCTTTAACTTCTGTATGCCAAATAGGAGAGATCATAACCTCTAGCATTTTAGAAAGCAGGATGTATGATCGGATTTATTAGCAGATACAGAGTAAATAATGCTTATTAAATTTCAAGGTAACTTTATTTTCTGTTACCTACCAGTGGAAAAGTCTCTTTTGAAATAACACTCATTAGAAATTGAAGGTTATACTGGCAAAACAGACTTGAATCCTTCAAAAATAGCCTCTAGTAAAAGTCATAGAAAGATCTGAAGCCAAGCCTATGACAAAAAAAATGAAACTTAATATGCACGGAAAGTTTTTAATATGTGAGCCAGACACAGAAATATTGCTCCTCTTTGAAATGAGCAAGAATTTGATGAAACACTAAAGGCTTTCCTATATTTTACTTTATGGGACAGCAACAAGTACCTCAATGAAAGTATATCCTGCAATAGCTGAATGCTTCTCGGTATCAGCTCAGTGCTTTAACAAGCACATTTCCCTACAACAATTCCCAAGTGACACAAGTTGTGTGCAAATTGCACCCTCAGTTCCTCACCAAAACCCCACAGAAAATATTCCCAAGTGACACAAGTTGTGTGCAAATTGCACCCTCAGTTCTTCACCTAAACCCCATCTGGAGCCCTTCTATTGACTTAACAGAACTTTGGATCAGGCTCCAAAATAATGAAGGGACAAATCCATTGTAGTCTTTATTTATGTCTAGATTGTTTTCCCTCATCAAAGGTTCCCCCGAGGCTCTTCCTCCTGCATTCTCCTGTGCAGAGTTTGCGCCTCCCCGTAAATCAAGGTTCATCCCTGCTCCCTGGAATCTCACAGATGAAACTGGGATTTGTCTCTTTTTTGGTCCTGTGGGCTCCTTTGCAGCTGCTCATATTCCTCTTAGCTCTTGGAGTTGCTCAGTCAGTGGATTCCTGTCTGTTGCAAGAGTTGCCATAACTAAAATATTAGAGTGTCTAAGAAGAATCATTGAAAGAAAAAAAAAATCTTTATGCTGCAGTAGTGCCAAGCACAGAGAAAAAAATAAGGGGCAGTTTCTGCCTTATCTGGGGCATGTATAAGGTCCAAGAGTGAAGTCTTTGGATCTACCTTGACTTCTTTTTCCACTTGGATGGCCTAGTACCTCCACTTGCCAAGATAAGCAATGTTTCACCATTAGAGTATTAGAAAATTGTGCCCCATCTACTTGGCCACAGAACTTCAGGGATTTTTTGCATCCAGGCCAGATTATGGTCTTTGGCTGTGCATGAAATGGGTATTTACCCTGCTCTAGGCTATGATCCCTGTGCCCCTTCACATATAGAAGGTCACTGTCCAGTGGATTCCAGTTTTAGGCTGGAGTCCTAATCTCTTAATGTCCTAGCAAATCAACAGAGTGCAAGGTGAATACACATTCAGGAATCATTTTGCCAAATACATCCATTAGGAGACAAAAAGAATAATGAAGCATCTGAGATCTGGAGACTGTGCTTTTTAAGAGATCAAATTTATGGGGTAAATGAATTTTAAAAATCAGGTAAATCTAAGTTTGAAACATTTTTTGAAAGAGTTCAGGACTTTCTTCTTTTGTAAGGAATTTTCTGGTAAATAATTGGCAAGGTATTGAATCTCCTTCTAATTCTCAAAAAACCCACTGAGTTTACATTCATTTCTCATCATTGCTGCTGGACTTATTCAAGAAGGAGGAAATGTATGAAAGATATAATCATTAATTCTGCAAGGAAAGCACTATGATACCACACTGGTGTGTGTCTTGGGAATTTCCCAGAAGTAGCTTTTGGTTTTTCTTGGATAAATTCTCAGTGATCTGCTCTTCTTCCACAGGTGAGTTTCCTGTGAGCGGTCTCATATAAATCTCCTCCTCCATTTACACAGTTCTTGTGAGAGATGACATACATGCAACACAGGTTCTAAAAAAATAATATCTGATAAAATCCTGTGCACTGTGATTTTAGCAATCTTCACATGAGCCACTCAGCATATCTGAAAGACAAATGAGAACAAGGGAAAGGACTGTCAAATAGAGAAAGAACAGAACATCAAGCTTCAAAAGAGGGGCTGGCCTTGTGCATGCAGTCCTGCATAAGGAGTCAGGCAATCTGGATTTAATTCCCAGCCTTTCCACAAATCTTTGGTGAAAGTAGAATAGTTTTTTTTCCCCCCCGATGCTCTTCGTAAGTTATTCAAAAGCATCTGGGATGTTCCCTGCTTTTCTCTAGCAGGAAAAAGGCAGGAGTATTATCAGCCACGCTAACAAGTCAATTTGACAGGTCATTGTTGGATGAATAAGCTGCTCCTGATGACAAGTGCACCAGCTCACTCTTGATTGTGAAGCTTTTGGAGGGTTCACTCATCAGAGCATTTGGTTACAATCACTCCCTTTGAGTTATTTAATCAGTATCTCCTGTCAGGCTGCGGTGCCAGGCCAGGAGGCTGAAAGGATGTAGAAATAGATGACCAAAAGAGATGACAATTCTTAATTATCAAGCTGTATATTTAGTGCTGAGGAGTCCCCAAGCAGCAGAGGGTCAGCTTAGTGATCACGCTGGAGCTGAGCCCCGAGTTTGATATTTTAAGCAAACTCTTTCAGCCAGAGGCAGGTTCACAGTCAGGGAACAATGGGAACAGAGGCTGCTTCACATTTCTGACATACCAGTGATGCCAATTTATGAATTCTTCTATAAATCTCTGGAGATACAAACCATCTGTAAAGAATAAAAAGACAACAATATTTATGCATTTGGTTACACATAAGAGGAGTGAATGTGTTTTGTTTAGACAATTCCCATGAATTCCAGTCTCAAGAATCACTGACAGCGTGTCTTGTTTGTGAGTTTTAAATAATGACAGCAAAGCAGAGTTTCCAGATAGCTGTACAAAAACATAGATTAATAAGTGACTGCCTGCCCGTTTGTTTTTGTTACTGTGCCTTTTAAAGGGACAAGTCTCACCCTATTTGAATATGCTAGTGGCTGAGCAGGAATAAAAGAGCTTATCTGCTAATTTAATTTTATCTCCTAAATCAAAAGCAGTTATTATAGGAGCATCAGTTAAGTCTTAATTATGTGTTTTTGCTTCTTGAAACTCCTTCCTAGAAGAAGTAATAAACAATGAGGTATGCGACAGACTTAGGGTATTTTTCCAGGTCTTTTATCTTCCTTTGACCTTGGAGGTTATGTGTACAAAATATATTGTAGGATTAGGCCTGAGAAAATTAGGATTTATCATTTTTAGCGATACTTAGAAGAATTTGCCATTGTATGGGTATTATTTTTCAATGCTTTGCCAGCTTTCAGGGACAGAACCTATCTTTTATTCCTCAGAATAACCTCCTACCATGTCTAAATAGAAAAAGACAGCCTGTCATCTGATTGACAAGGTAGCAGTGTAACCACATGGTCTTTTGTTAAACTCAGAAAGGAAAAAAAAAAGGAAGATGAGGGGAAAAAATACTCATTTATTGCCAGGTTAAAATGAGTTGGGAACACTCTTCTAGAGGAGTGCTTGCTTAGCCTGAGCTGAAGCAGAAGTTCTGAACCACTTAATGATACCAACGTACTTTAAAAGAAATTCTTTTATAGGAAAGCTTGGTTCATAGCAAAATTTATCTCTTCTCAGTGCAAGTTCCTTCTAGTCTGGGCTGCAGCTTTGCTACATGTAGAAAAGAGGAAACCACTAGCAGACAAATCTGTGGGAGGATCTGGAGCACAAGTCTGATGAGGAGTATTTGAGGGAGCTGGGGGAGCTTAGCCTGGAGAAAAGGAGGCTCCTGGGAGCACTGATCACTCTCTACCACTGCCTGACAGGAGGGTGGAGCCAGGTGGAGGTCAAACTCCCAGGTAACAAGGGACAAGATGAAACAAACTGGCCTCAAATCACAGCAGGACAGGTTTAGATTGGATATTGGGAAAGATTTTTTCATTAGAAGAGTGGCTTAGCATTGGAACAGCTGCTCAGGTCAGTGGAGGAGTCACCATGCCTGGAGGGACTCAAGAGACTTGCAGGTGTGTCACTTGTGGACATGGTTTAGTGGTGGGCTTGGAACTGCTTAGTAAATGCTTGGAGTCAATAATCTTATAGGTCTTTTCCAACATAAATGATTTTGTGGTTCTGTGATCGTACTTCTCTGATGGGAAAGAGGAGTTGACTCATTATCACACCTACTACTTCTAGTTATGGTTGAACAGTCTGAGTTATTTGACCTCACAATAATTTTCCCTAATTTTTCACCTACATGCAATACCCTTCTGTCCTCATACCAACAACCTGTAATTAAGCAGCTGCACTGGTGTTAGCACCACTGTGCTTTCTGCCAGGTTGTCTTGCCATGCAGACAGACATTTGAATCAAAGTTGGTTCAATTTATTTTAATCTATATCTCAGCTGTATATATAGAACCAGTATAATTACTCTCTGCAAAATACTCTGTCTTGCTAGAAAAAAATTAGACATATTACTTTTCCTGTTCTCAGCTCAGGAAGACAGGGAATAAGCTCAGGGATCAGAGAGTATGATCACACGTAAACCTTGAGGAGTGCATGTAGACTTCAGGCTTTTGTGGTGTGTAGGGCAAATTCCCACTAATCCTTAGAGCTGTGTGGCTTGCAGTGTGGTAGCTTTCTGATCCTTCTGGTCGAGATGCACTTAGGTCTGAGTTACTCTGGAGACTGATGTCATGACTTAGCCAAGGAGAATTAAAAACACTGATGTGAAGATAGGCTGTGAAGGCGAGGATATCCACGGGGGTATAGGTGTCACACCATGAGAAAAGCAGCAGAATGGAGCCTTTGCTGTAAGGAATGACCTGAAAATCCAAGGCCATTAATGTGAATTTGAGATCAGCTTTCCACGGCTTTACCAAGGAAGGCTATAAAAAGGACAAAACGCTTCGGGCCACGCAAGAGTGCAGATGTTAATGAAAACAAAAATCAGAAGTTGAAGCATAACCAATTTAATGCCTGTCCGAACTTGTACATGAGATATCCACTTGCAAGGCATGTGGCAAGAGCCTGTGACCTCATTTCCCTTGGCACACGGGGAGAAAGTGTTATTTTCTCATGCCATCACACAGAAACCGGAAGCTTTTCTTTCCAAGTGATAACTTGAACAGATGCAACTTATTTCCCAGTAATGCAGGCAGCAACATGTGTTGCCACTGCAGTTTGAAATGTCCATTAATTTAACAGTAAATCCCTTATCCCTGTAAAATGAAAACACCATATTCTACATGGACAGAGAAGAGCGTATAACTCTGCTTTTCAGATGTTAGAGCCTCCAGTGGACAATTGTTCACCAATTTCAATTTACACAGCTGGCTGTCTCATCCTGAAAAGATGCCTTAGGACTGAGAAAGCATGGAAAGTAAATTACCATCTCATTCCAAACAACATCATTTCCCTCTCCCCCAGGCTAAAATTGAGGTATGTTAATACAACAATGTTAGGAAGTCAGCCCTGCTTCTGTTGGCACAACATTTGACCTATGTAAAGAGGCCAAAATTTTCTGAATCTGTAGAAATGACGTTTTGCAGATTCCAGAATCTTGTTTGTCTTACCTAAAGATGATTATGAGGAAAGGACTGAGGTACACAAAGTAATGAAAGATTTCACTGCAATTAGAGCGAAAATTGAAACAACCCTGTCTTGCAGAGTTAAAACATGCAAGCAAAAAACAAAGTTTCTGCTTTAGGTTAAAAAAATAACCATATTGACGGTTCTCTTCTCAAGTATTGCCAGTTTTTCTTCTCCACGTAATAGAGCAGTGGAAAATACTAAATTCAAGACAGTCCAAATCTGTTTCTGACATTATCAGCAGTGGGAAGGGAATAATCTGACTCAGCGAGTTCATTATCGCTAAGTGCACTTGAGCATGCTGAGTTTATAAATTTGATAATGCCTGGTTTATGAGTTTGATTACTGAGTTAAATTATAGCTCACAATAATTAGCCCAATTAATGTTCTCTCTACCACTGTGCTGGAAAAACTAACAAAACACACAGCCAAAAACTGGTTGTGAGTCACATATGTCAGCAAGCAGGAGATGGGAGCTGTGATACACCCCCTCCCCCCCAGACCAACACTGCTCTTTTCCATCCTTACTTCATTCCTGTCAGACTATTTTAACATTTGTGAATGGTTTTCCAGAACTATGGTACAGTGGCAAGGAGTCTGGAATTGATACAGTCTCAAGAAATACTGTAAAGTAATATGATTTTTCTATTAAAGTTTGTTTCTTAGCAAAACCTCACAATCCATCTAGAATTATGTTTTTCTAAATGATCAGAATTGTTTTCCTTCTTTCTGAAAGGGGCATGAGTCAAATAAACAATACCAAAGAGGATGCTATTCCAAGGCATGTTAGAAGTTCAATCTATGAAAAGTTCAATATCAGTGGGAGGCAAAGTCCCCTCTGCCCTTGGCAATCTCCTCCTCCTTCATACCTTGAGGCACAACATCAGCTATATTAACATAGCCTGAGAGGTTTCACTTCTCAAGTAGACTTTACCAGAAGTGAAAGGACCTTTACTCTTCTGGAGCAGTGCATCCAGAGGTTAAGCAATGCTAAGTGAAGTTCAATAAGGTCTCCTCAGGTGTGGGAACTGACATCCACCCAGCCCCAAAAGTGCTCGGCAATGTTAAGTGAAGTTCAATAAGGTCTCAGGTGTGGGAACTGACATCCACCCAGCCCCAAAAGTGCTCTCCCTGTCCATCTGTAGGCTGAGATGAAGCTTCCAGAACAGAACTGTGCAGAAAGATGTGCTAGAGTGATTTTTGCAGACCTTTTTGCATATTTTTGCACATCAGGATGAGGCACAGAGAGGATGATTGGCTGGACTAGTGCTGATAACACATCTCTTAAGAGGAGTTGTCAGCTTGATACTTCCCTCAGCCCCCATGGTTTATAGGAAAGTCTTACTAAATATGACCTATACAAGATCCTGGGAGCAGGACCTAGGAGTGACTCCCTCCCTGCCCTCCCTCACCACCAGGCTGGAGTCACCATCCCTGGGTGTGTTTAACAAAGCCTGGATGTGGCACTGGGTGCCAGGGTTTGGTGGAGGTGTTAGGGCATGGGTTGGACTCCATGATCTTTAAGGTCTCTTACAACCTAGTCATTCTGTGAATTCTTTGAATACTGTGCTATTGTATAAAAATCTAGTGTGAGGAGGCAGCAGACACAGCTACTGTAAATACCAGGGACAACAAAGTTTTTCACAGTTCAGCACAGACTGTCGGGGCTGTTCTGGGGGTGCACAGCGCTACATAAAGCATGTGTGACGGCTGAGTTCAGGTACTTCCAGCCACTGCCAAGGCTAGGCAGGCACTAGAAAAGCCATCTTTTTAATCACAATTTTGGTCTTAGTTGTCCCTGTTGTACCTGGGTCCTGTGGGGGCACATAAGCCATGTGACTGATGCTCATAATTGCTGCAGAACACATGGGTGGATGTCTCTCTCACTCAGCTGATGTCATCTTCTTCTTTTCCCAGACTCCCATGAAAGCGTGAAAAGTGCAGTTATTCATGCACAATAAGGCGTGATCGTTATCACGGTTTGTTTCTGCAGATGTTGTTAAAACAAGGCAATATCTGTAGCCCCACAAAAGATGCTCCTTTCTCATGCAAAGCATAACATTCCTAGCGAGTTCAATGCTGTGTCAGAGCTGGGTAAACCAGAATATTTCAGATATTTTAATGCAAGTGAACATTCCTCCAGCATCAGATGTATGTTTATCAGCCAAGGAGAGTGCTATCAACAAAATTCAACACCTAGAATGGTTCACCATCATCCTTTATGCAAATGAGGTATAAATTTAAAAACTGTCGTTGAATTCATATTGATTGCTACTTATATTTAAACCACCTCCTCCCTAAGGAGTTTATCTTTAGCCATCTGCAAAGCCTTGCCCACATTCACATTGCTATGTAAATAATGTTATAAGAAACATAACTCTGTAAATGAAGTCTGAGGCTTACACTAAAGAATCAGCTATTGGGTGATATAGAACAGCTTAAATTTTAAGACTAACTTCTTGAGATATCTGGCTGTTCCTAGAACTTCTATCTCTTGGTTTTCAAAGACATTTTATGACAAGGGAACCTTCCAGTAGACCAGGTTGCTCAAAGCCCCATCCAACCAGGATTTGAACAAAGAGATCTCTGATTCACCCAGGAGAAGGTTTGTCACTATTGCTTTTAGGGGTTATCCTCCATGTCCAGATCTTGTTTGGAAGTGTGAGAGCTTGACTTGCCTTGTAGCAGTCATTCCATTGGTTCTGGATATTTAAATAGAAACCATAATGATTTTGAGCTGCCTGAAGTAGCTCTGAGTGCCCACAGGTATTCCCAGGTTGCTAATAAATTATGTATTACATGCTGAAAAGCAACAACTTTTTAAATAGGGAAACAGGGCACAGTGGAAATGAAACATCTTACCAAACGCTATGTAACATTACTCTTTCATGGAGTTTTAATGGAGTTTTATCTCCTGCTCCACCCAAACACTGTCCCTCTCCGTACAGGCAGCCAAGCACATGGTTTGGAAAGAAATTAACGGCTAAGCAGTCGAAGATCTGCACACTCTGTGTGCTCACCTGCTGCTCTGCCAATGTCTAGAAAGGCAACTCTCAACTATACAATTCCAACGATTGCTGAAATGTAGATATCTGATGATCTGAGCTTCCTCTGCTGTAAATTAAAGCACAGTTGTCTTTAAATCAATTGAGTTTTGCTGTCATGCTGTAAATAAGATATGATATCAAAAGGATAATAAACTGCAAAGGTAGTAAGTGACTTTTATCTCTGTCAGATGTGATCACCAAATCGATTCATTTCCTTCACCTGATAGAGGCAGTGTTCTTCCAAACTAAAACTACATTTCCTGGGACCTTGTGTACAATCAATTTCTGTCAATACAAAAACAACTAATTATTGAAGAGGAAAACTTTCCTTATCATGGTGCCCATTGAGCTCTGATCAGTGATTATGAAATGAGATCTTTGCAAGGATTCTAATGTATATGATGCACTGCACAGAACCATGGGATCCTGTTTCTCTCTTTTCGTCCTAGACCTCAGACCATGGACACCTAAAACCAAATATGAAACATGTAATATCATAGAAAATTGTGCAGGCTAAGGCAGTTCCTGGGACATTTTCCAGTTTTTCCTCATTTGACTGAGTCTGTTTACCCACTATGAACTTCAGTACCATTGCAATAATTTCATGCCGTATATCTTATTTAAGTTTCCCTGACCTCTGACTTGTGACCTCAGAGTTTTTGTGTTCAGCCCCAAACCAGCAGTAATTGTGCAGTGTTTTCAGCTCTCTGTTGAACCCGAAGAAAGACTCCCTGGTGCTGCTCAGAGGATGCCACCAGGATTGCACAGCGAGCTCCACAGGCAGGTGTTGGCTGCAACCACAAGAGCATTGGCCAGCAGTTCCCTTCATGGTCAGCTGGTGCACTCCAAGGTGTCCTAAAAAGGACACTGAGGTGGCAGCAACCAAAGAGCTCCCTCTGGAGTAAAGCAACCATGCTAAAGTATAGAAAGGTGATTTTTCTCTCTTGTACTCACAAAATGACAATCATATCAATTCCATTGCACGTGTCAGTTTAGACAGGAATACCTGCCAGGGAAATGCCTGTTTGATATCTTTTTTTTCCAAGTCAGGATGAGTGAGTCCATTTCAGACATGCATGAACACATCTGTACAGGATTAGCCCCATCTGGGCAAACATCAATATTCCTACATCACAGGCAGTGGCCAGAGGCATGGATAGACCTGAGGGACCTGACAAGAGCTACAAGCAGAAGTGTCAGGCAGCTCCTTGGAAGAGAAGCTCCACCACCAGAGTCCAGGCAAGAACCTGTGGAGTCACCAGGCCCCTCACAATGCATTTCTGAGAGAGCTTAGAAATGAGGTGACTGCTTCTGTAGCTTCAGGCACACCTACCTGCAGCCTTACCTTCTCTTGTGCAAACAGATGCACCACACAGCTCAGAGGGAATACCAGTGAGCCTTGAAAGGAGGTGTTAACACTGAGAAGATTGATTATTTTCCATCCAGAAGAGCTTCTGTTTCCCTATAATTTAAGTTTCAAGCATCTTGTTTCTGTCTGGACTGGGTTTCAAGAAAAGCTTACATGATACTGAAAAGCAAGCCCTGTCTAGCTGGCTAATTTATTTTAATAAAACAAAAGAGCTAAAACATCACTTTTTAGACTGCAATCTTCTTCTTTGTTCTTATTATTATTTCTACTGGATATTAAACTTCTGTAATCAACACTATGTATGTAGAGTTATTGTGAGATCATTCATGTTCTGTACTGTCTGGACAGATAAAGGGCAAAGGTTTAATGCAGTTCTATCTCACTTTATAGTATAACAAGGTCAGCCACAACTTCATACAAATTCAGACTAATATAACCTAATTAAGCCCTTAGAAACATTATTTTTTCAGGCCAACTTGTCCTTCTCTTTCCATGAAGAGGGTGATAAAAGCTGCTAACATTGCTTACCCTGGTGAAACTCTGTGGCACTCAGTTTTGCCATTGATGCCACAAAAGGAAGAGACAGCAGCAGAAAACCTGAACCACAACATCACAGTGCTTTGGCCCAACCCTTCCAACTCTTAAGCAGGAAGGGCATCAGTCATTAGATCTCTCTTCTGAGATTACACAGCAATCCTTACATGTGAAAGAGTGAAACTAGAGTTGTACTCAAGTGCTCAGAAGGGTGCTCAGTCCCTCGTGCATCCCCATGGTGGTACAGCCTACAATTACCCAGTCACACAATATTATTTTTTTCATCAACCTCTGGGCTTATTCAGGGCACCAATTTAGTACTACATTTTGCTCATAGAACATGGGTTCCATCCCTAATTTACTGCACCCACTGAAATTATCCTCTAAGAAGTGAGTGATGAATGCCCTTGGAGGTGACTTTGTGGCATTCATGTTTGCTTTGCTCTGTCCAGAAACATTGATGAAATTATTTGCAGAGTGCAATGAGCCAGGAAATATAAACTGAGTTGCCAAAGTCCATTTCTTTGCGTTACTAGTCCGAAAGGTCTGAATTTTCAGAAGGCACCAGAATTGCACAATATGTTTGGTGCCTGAAGCTCTTTATCGCAGCTCTAAATTAAGTGTGCTTTGCAATTTTGAAGGTTGGGCTTGATCCCATGTTTGGGTCCATGTTTCTTTCTCAGTCACCTTTGTTTTAATCATGCTGCTTTCATCCTCAAACAGCTTTTTAAAAATCTCTGTCCCTTAGTCTGCACCTTGCACTTTCTCCTTCTCTTTGTGGATCTGAATATTACATCTTGAGTTTCAATTTGCCAGGACCAAGCACCCAATAGTGAAGCATTCGCAGGAGCTCTGTGGTCTGGTCTTCTCTCAAGGACAGTAAAAGATGCTGTGCTTCCTTCCCCTCACTTTATCTGAATTTCATGCTGTGCTCCAAAACATATGCGAGCATCCCTGCCCTGCCTCTGATCTGAATGGTGATGACTAAAATAAATAGGCTATTAACTAGAAGCAGGCAGATAGCACACACAATTTCAGTCCAAATAATACAAATCCACTATAGCTAAAAAAAGAAAGAAAAGAAAAGAAGATTGGAAACCTAAAAAAAGAGTTTCTTCCAGTAGGAATTGCCAGGTTGTCTAAGAAGAAGTGGTTGGTCCAAACTACAATGTCAGAATATAGTCACATAGAGTGTTATAGGGATAAATATTGTTATTATCAGTGTACAATGAACAAAATTTAATAAAGTCAAATGAACCCATCTATCTATCCTTGCAGATTTCCAAATTTCATATACTAATTTCCATGTTCCTCTTTGACACTGAATTTTTAGGAGGAGAATTAATTCAGAGAAATGGCACTTAATAAAAAATTTAATCATAGCTTTTTCAATAAGTGTGTAATTTTTTTCAGAAATAAAATGTGATGTGATCTACATTTTTGATTAAACAGGAAAAATGCTTATAGGCTTTATCCTGATAGAGCCTTGATTCCTTAAGCAACACATTATGAGATGTTAATTAAATGACAGTAACGTGTAACATAGCTCCCGTTTTTTAATTTATTCAGGCTTCATATTTTTTCCACACTGAGGGGATATTCTCACCTTAACAGCAACGCAGCTCTGTGAGAGGCAGAGCTGATGAAACCTGGTTTCCTCTAAGATTTGTGAGTGTGGGTTGAGCTCAGCCCCGTGGATCATGGAGCATCCATGGGGAGCATAGACCTGCTGCAGCCTTCCCTGGCGTGGGGCTCTGAGAAGTGGGGATTTACTCAGACAATGCTAGGGGTGTTTTGGTTTTGCTGTTTAGGGAATTGTGTACATCCAGGGTTTCTGGGCACCTGGAAGTGCTGGATTTTGTTGAAAATGTGCAGATCAGACACACAGAAGGTCTGGGCAGATCTGCATGTAGGGGTTCATTGGGTTTTCAGCATATTTATCACACTGCCACTGTGAGAAACATGTCAAAACAGAAAGAACACAGCTATTTTACAGGGTGCAGTTGCAGCACAAGAACCAGTACAGCCAGTCTCTGGTGGCACTTGTTCCATTAGTTTTTCTGGTATTTCCTACAGGAGAGGAGCCCCACCAGAACACTCCTTCACCAAGCACAGCCATGGTTTTGGGACTGGTCAGCATTCCTTCCCCCTGCAGGAGCTGCATCCTCTGGATCCCTCAGCTTGCAGAACACATTTACCACATCACTTCTCTGCTGGCAGGTGAGCTTGAACTGACTAGTGACTTGAAAATTTCCAAGAGATCATCGAAAACAAGGCAAGAAGGGAACACACAGAGTTGAAGAAATATTTTTTTGTGTGTGTGTAAGCCAAGTGAGCAACACACATCTTTGTTTTTATAAGTGAGCTAAGGAAACATGTTCTCCTATGTTATTTATTCCAGCTTTATTTATTTTGGTATGTTCAATTGTGTTTTTAGGCTGTCTACACCTGAAACCCAATCATTCCGGCATGGATGATAGAGGGAGCCTTTGAAATTCAGTCTCCTACCAGTGGCACTTGGATTCAGCAGGTGAACAAACCCACCTGCTTCACCTCAGGTCAGTGAGACCCTGTTCTTGCAGGCGTTTGGCAGGATGGTGCTCCTGTTGAAATTTATGGGAGATCATCAGGAAGCTCTGGCTGCCCTATCCCTGGAAGTGTTCAAGGCCAGTTCTGAGCAACCTGGTCTGTGTCCCAAGGCAGGGGTTTGGAATGAGTTATCTTTAAGGTGCTTTCCAATCTAAACCATTCAGTGATTCTGTGATTCTATGAAAAAAACCCAACGAGACCATGCTGCTGAACAGATCAAGTGATATGCACTCAAATATGTTCTCAGAGCCATACTGAGTAGAAATCTAGACAGAAACCCAAAGGAAATCTTTGGGTAGTCTACGATGATTTAAAAGAAACGTTCTCTTCTTGGAAGCAGTGCCATGTATTAGGTTGGTTGTTAATCTAAATTTCAATGTCCTTAATTATGCTAATTTTTTCTCCTGGCAGATAATTAAAAAGAAGATTTTTAATGAGTTAGATGTCTTAAGATCCTAGAGAGAAGGAAATAATGGGAGCGAGAGGCTGGTAGAAAAGCAAAATAAAACAAGACTCAGATGCATTCAGTTCTACATTCCCCCTGCCATTTAGTAGGCAGATTAATTTCCTTGTGTTGTCTTCTGACAGCATTTTTTGACTCTGTGTATCCATTATAATTTATTTGCAGCTTTGGCTAGGAGCTATTTGGGGCATAGGGAAACTTTTTTCCTCTGCCTGCAGAAGAAGGGGGTCCTGTAGCTTGCACATTTGTACTCTCCAGGAGAAATGAAGCAGGAGTGTTGTTCCTGCAGACAGAATCCTGACCCACTTTGGAACTGATCACTCCACAGCACTTTTATCATTACCCGCCAGTGTTGTTTTCCAAAGGCTTGGTCTCTGACCTATTTTCACACTGATTTCTGTGCTAGGGAGGCTTTTATCCCTTAAATTGTTGGATACTTGTTCATGTAAATACAGCACAAGTTTTGCTAACCAAACAAGATTCAGTGTTTCTGCTGGCAGGAGGTTGTTTTAGTGTTAGAAAATGAGGTGTGCATAACAAATAATAACTTCATTTTAAGTCTGATACACCTTTGTGCATTTTTCTTGCATCTGGAACTGAGATGGAGATACTGAAACAAACAGAAAATGTATATACAGCCTGTAAAACATAAATTGATGTGAGAAAAGAGCCTCCAGTAGAGTCTCTAAGCTAGAAGTTTTGCAGAATACTCAGGCACAAGCAGAGGAGAAATTTTAGGTCAGTGCTTTGGTCATACTTTTGCTTCAGCTGATTCTGGAGAAAGACGCCAGAAATTTCCAGCAAAACTATCCACAGCCCTGGGATAAGCATATCCAGAGCACCCCGAGAACTGGCCACGTGCCGCCTCAGCCCAGGCCTGGGCAGGCAGATAATCCTCCTTACAAAAGCCATTACCTCAACAGGTGCTGGTGGCCCCTGCTGTCTTCTTCATTAAGGGGCCAAAGACCATGTGATTATGAGAACTAAACACTCACTTATCCCTAGGTGAAGTTCAACTCGGTGACAGCAGCAAAGGGAGGAGGAGGAGGAGGAGGAGGAGGAGGAGGCAGCAGCATTGTGCCTCTCTCTGGACTCCATCCTGCAGCCCTGTTAACCCAGCACTTTGCACAGCACTAATCCCCCATTCAGCAAAACCCTGCTTAGCTCCAAAGCTTGGCTGAACTGGAGCCTGAATTAATTTTGACAGCGGGGAGAGAGAAATTAAAAATAAATCTATGAGAGATATTGAAAATTTTGGAAGGTGATTTTGTGCTGCGTGTAAACAAAGGTGTTGCTTACACAGCTAATTGTTATTCAAATAACTGTGTATATGCATTCATGGATATAAATGTATATGAATATATATGTGCACACATCCTTTTCAAAAAAAATGAAATGTAAGTTGCTCAGAGCTCTCCTTAGATCCAAGTTTTCTGCAGGTTAAGTTAGCAACAAAAGGGACAGGACCACTAAATAAATAAACAAACAGCTTTGTTCAGTTGTATCTCCAGCAGGGATATGACTGTTCATTATGAATAGGGGCTGAAGGCTTCACTGCTCTGTAGTTTATAAATACTAATGAGTGACATATTGAGAAAAATTGTACCTACAAAAGCAAAGTCTTCTGCCATGCAAATCAGGCCCCAATTCCCCACAGATAAGGATCTTTTTGATGGAACACATGCAAAATCTACAGCTCTTAATTCTTTCATTAGTATTCCAGGCAGACGATTGCCAAATAACAGGGAAAACTGTCTGAATTGCTGTGTCTGAAACCTAATATTGATTTGTTTAATAGTGTCAGGAAGTCAAAATTCACAAATCTCCTGTCGATTGTTTATGAGGCAGTTAGCACAGAATTGGATGCCCCTGCTTAATTAATAACTCATTACTGAAATTTGATTATATGCTTGAATGGTTTAAATGGGCTCTAATTCAGTATCTGCAAAGCAGTGTTGCAACAAAGTAAAATGGATCTAAAAGCTTGTTTTTTAACACTATTGCAGTCAGTATTTCATGATCTCCAGTGGTGAAGAACATGTTGACATAGTTGCAAGGGCAGACCTTGTAGTGCATTGTTAATTGACACAAAAATGTGTTGTTCTAATGATGTTATGAACTGCACTACAGCTAAATCAGATGGATACTCTAAGAGAAATTACACTGATTTGAAAAGAAAGGAGCCCTAAAGGTAATTTTTTTTTAGCATATGATTAATTTGCCAGTAATGGAGATGGGGAGTAGAAAGATATTTCTACCATGGCCTTTTATTCAGAAGCATCTTGGGGATTCAGGTTTGTATGTCCAGGGGCCATGAGATCTTCAGTGACTTAGGTGATTTTAAGACTTACAATATGTCCGCCATATCTTATGCCTTTTCTGGCACTTTCTCACCTCCAATATTAATGGAAGAAAGAAATATTTTAAGTGTTATTTTGAAGTTCTGAACTTCATTGAGTGGACCTTTCCCCATTTTCAGCATCTGACGACACTAAAATTTCTCCCTTAGGGAAAAACCTTTCTATTTTTTGAGAAACCAAAACAAAACAGATTTAAAAATATAGATTTGTCCAAATTTTTGAGACAGAATGAACTAAAACGAGCTGTGTCTAAGGGCTGGGTAATTAGGACACATTTCTGGCAACAGTGGGAATTCCCAACTTTCCTTAGCTACAAGTAATTATTTTCTTATTGGAATATTGAAAATGGGTTTGTCTTTTCTGCTATCTGTTGTAAGAATATCAGCCCACAGGTGTGTTGTTTGCTGTGAGAAGGACTCAGGCATGTGTTTAACCATGTTATTGACAGTTCATCTGGGTTTTGGTCAAAAAACAGGAGCTCCTGCTGAAGATGGTGCTCACTCCTTGTAGGATGGACACGTGCTCCAGGATGACTGATGAGTGCATCATCAATAATGAGCAGAAAACAGGAGAAAATGAAGAGTTCCCAGGCAACCTGTTGTCTGAATATTATGTGCTCAGACTCTTTTAACTGAGTTCAAGAGGCTCGTTTAGCCAAAAGCTGTAAAAAAATTAATAATTAATAAGATTCCAGCAGATATGTTCAACCAGCCCAAATAAGACAAATCAGTGAAATTCTCTGTGAAAAGCTGTTCTCATGAGAATTCCAGGTGTGGTTGGCCTTAATGAAAAGGTTTGCATAATTTGGGCAGTTTTAGAGCAACCTAGACAGGGAACACTGAGCTGGTCAAAGCTGGCCCTGGAGGCAAGAACTTGACCCATGGCAGTAATAAATGGCATCATTTCTCTGAAGTCTGTGAAGCTGAGGATTTCAGATCAGATCCTCAAAGCAACTTAATCCTTCAATCAATAAAATATACTTCTCTAAATATCCCTGAGGAGCTGGACCTTGGAACTTGGACCTTGATCCACATGAAGTGTTAGCACCTACTCAGAAAATGCCTTTTGGATGCCTCTACAAAGAAAAACCTTCTAAAGACTTGCAAATTGATGTAGCTGGACTGAGTATCTCTCATATTAATAAATGGATCTGTTTGATGAGCAAATACCAATGTCCTGAAATATATATACATTTGTATATAGAAAGCCAGAAATCAAGTAGCAATTCTAACCGGAATAAAATTGACTGAAGTACTTTAGTGCAAAATATTACCCAACTAATCTAAATGTTTGGGGTCTTTGAGGTCAGAAAAAGGCAGCAGATGACTGCAGGTTTGTCTGGAACTGTCCCCAGTCTTGTGCAGATGAATAAGCAGTGAGTTACCAGCCCCTGTGCTGTGTGGGCACTGACTGTCTGGCACACTGGCTGAACTCCCTGGTATAAACTGCATCACATTTTGTGCCAAAACCTCTCTGGAAATGTGAATTGCAGTATATTCTATATTATGAAATGGCAAAGTGTTTATTAAGCTCTCTTTTCCTGCACATCTTGTGTGGGCACGGGAAGGAACTTCTGGTGTCCTTGTTTGGAAAGGGTAAAAAGCTCTGGTAGATTTAGCAAAAACACTTTAGAAAAGCAGAAAATAATAAAAAACCCCTGAATTTTTACCCCTTTGATGTGGTTTTCCCAGCCTTTGAATTGGGAAATGCTGCAGGGTTACCCTCGTGTCCCCTGTCACTGAGCACCCTACTCTTTCAGCAACCTACAAATGCTATTTCGGGTTATCTGAAGACTTTGAAAACAGTTGTGTATTTATCATAAGTACAGCCCATCAAAAGTGAATCAAAAGAGGCATTTTTTAAAATTTTGCATTATCCATATGTTAGATTTTTTTGAAAGGCTGGTATTTTTCTGCCTTTTGCAAACAGGTTTTAATGATGTTCCATACAGATTTTTTCCACTGGAGTTTCTGATAACTAGAACATTATGGTTGTTTGGTGTGTAGATTGATTAAGCAGTTTAAGATGAAATTTATATTTAAATTTCTGCACCTACATAACTGAGCATAAAATCAGTGTTAAGCTAAAATAGTCAATAATGATAACTAACAATAAATAATACCATCCAGAGTTCATTTTTCAAGCAAAAAAGGAGTTGCTGTATGTTTTTATACATGCAGCCATTACCAATGTTGTAGTTCACAGGTTTGCTAACTTTTTCTAGTGATGGGTAACTTTTACAATTAATTTGAGTTAAATAATTAAGCCCGGGCAACTAAGAACATTTTTGAGCCATAATTAAAGAAAAAAAAATAGCTTTTAAGCAATGTTTTAACTTGTGCTGAACAGCAGTCTCAGGAAGAATGAGGTTTTCTTTCTGCTCTCGGCCGATTTGTCAAAGTACTATTAAGAATTTTTAGTTATAAAAAAAAATGGAGTGAACCTTTATTTTTCCTCCTCTAATTTATTACGGTTGATTACGCAGCTGGAATGGGAAGGTAGCTGCTGTTTGTAGTTAAATAACTCCTCACAATTTCTTAAAGAAATGATCTTCAAAGCTTTAATGGGTCAGTGGCTCAAGTACAAAGGAAAGATTGATTTTCATACTCCCACTCTTTGTTCCCAAAGTTTAAAACAGACACGTTCTGGTAAATTAGTTTGTCTATGTTATTAATGGAAGAACTTATTAAACTCCCATAAATACATGGTGGTATCTTACTTAAAACACAGAATGCATTTGCTTTGGAAAAAAAACACATTTGAAAGTAAACAGGGGTGTAATATTTTCATTTGATTTCAGAAATGCCTCGAAAGGCAGAAAGCAGGAGAGTTGGGGGTTTGCAGAATATATTAGGTATGTGTAATGATGAATGGCACAAAGAGCGTGGGCTCGTGTGGATAGAAAATATGTGTTTTGCCTTTAATGAAAAGCATTCCCATGCTGCGCAAGTGGCAATGCTGTGAGGAGAAGCAAGAAATATTGTCTGGGTGAAATGTTTCTCTGCAGCGAGGCTGATGTGCACGTTCCTGGGCTGAGCCCTTAGCGCAGGAGCGATCCGGGGGTCAGGGCAGGCTCCAGCGCTGGCTGGGAGCTGCTGTGAGAGAGATCACTCAGCTCCACAGAGGGAGCAGCACTGCTGCTGCTCCAGGGGGATCAGGGGAGTGCTCCTGGGCCAACACAAGCTGCCAGAGCTCCTCCTGCCTCAGCTGAAGGTCGGCCCAGGTCCGTGTCTTCTCCTCCACAGGCAGAGACACTTCTGATATATTCTCATGGCCTCTGAGGTCACTGAGTTTCCCCTGATGAGCTGCCTGCCTGTAGAAGGATGTCTGGCCACACTTAATCACCTTTTCTTTCACTCGTCCAAAAGAGTTTTGTTTTCCCTGTGAACAAACCCCCCACATCTCACCAGTTCACAGGGAGGGACAGACCTTCAGAAACGTTCCCAGTTGACCCCATCAGCAGCTACAGGGGTTCCTGTATCACATGGGCTCTGCTTAACTAAAAATTCACTACCAGGGCTGTTTCCAGTGGAAAAAGCACCTGTGAGACTGGAACTCACGCCAGTGCAGCCTGCCACTGGAGGGGTAAGCTGCCTGTGACAGGCCATTGGGGTAGTATTGGTGGATTGATAACTAAACAGAGCTGGTCTGTGTGTTCCCTGCTCCCACTGGAGGCAGTGGAGATTATCCTGATGCTGTTCCTGCTGCTCTTAGTCCTGCTGATGATTCTGCTTAGAAACTTTAGCCTGAAGGTCAGAACCATAGGGTTAATTGTGGGAAGATCTGGAGGTTTCACTTGGATGGTGATGCTCAGTGGATGGGCAATGCATTTGGACTTTGGACAAGTGATACAAATGATCTTTCCATGCGTATTTTTTTTTTTCTTCTTTTTTTTCTTTACCAGGGATATTTGATATGGTCCCCAGCAAAATTGGAGAGGGAATCATATAACTGTGCTTTGATAGAGGGAGGTGCAGGGTATGATCAGGGTCCAGCCAAAATCATCCATACCAGCACCCAGGGGAAAGGACAAGCCTGTGTGGAAAAACCCTCCTGTTAGAGCAGGATACGAGGGTAGAAGATCTAAGGTGACAATTTTTTTTCACAATAGACTATTTCCTTCCAATGTGAAAGCTTCACAGAGGTGATTTACACAGCCACTGTGAAGTATCAGATCGGAGCATTTCTAGCAAATCTTATGAGCTCAGAAGTGTTTTGGTTTCCTAAAGACATTTTATTCAATAAATGTGTACTCTGCATTGAAATGTAAAGAATAAGGTCAAAACTCTCACCAGATTAATCAACTGATCAATGCTTGAATCTTCTACTCCCTGTGTACTCATTCCTCCCTCTCTGTGTTTGTGGAACATTTCCAATCTTTTGAATGGGTTCTGGAGCAGAAATGAAAGCAAGGCTTCATCTGCTTCTTTAATAGCACAATCTTGGGGCTCTCCAGCACAATTACCCTCCCCAGTCCCAGTGAGATGGCTCTTTCAGAGGCACAACAGGGTCTCATGAAAGTTCTGCCTCCCAGAAAGGGTTGGGAGGCTGATCCTGTATTGCAGCAAGAATGGGGAAATAAATCAGTGTGCTCCACTGCAGCTCAGGGGAGTGCTGCAAACCCAGGTGTTTGCTCTAGTCCTGGTCACACAGGACATCAGGGTACTCATGGAACAGGCTGTCATACTGCTTATTTATTTACAACCTTTGTAAATCCTCAGTGCAGAAGACATCTCCTGTACTGGAGATCAATTGCTTCATTGCCTCCCAGTGCATTAAAGCTCACTGTGGAAAGTGATTGCCTCTCCTTGCAACCAGTCATTTGGAGATTGCTGCAGATCCTTGATCTTTTTGCAGAAAGGAACTTTCAATTCTAAGCCTCCACTTATTTATTCATGAGTGGTTTTATACTAATTTCTTCATCTTTAAATGTTGCAGTCTAGCTCATCCTGCAGTACACTTCAGGCACATTTTTTTCCAAAGCAGAGCAAGTAAAAAAAACTTTCATCTTCTTTCATAAGACATCCTCCATGTACAAGAATCATCTTAGCAATCCTTCTCTGACTCATTCCAGCTTGAATTGCTGTTTCTTAGAAAGGAACAATGTGCCCAGACAACTCCATGTTTGATATTTGACCATTCATTACATGGAATTTTTTATTTAGACAGGAATAGGCCTTGGGTGGGTAAGAGAGTTTGACAACAAAGATGAGTAGGATACTGAAAATACTACCTACTTGAATTAATTTTAGCAACAGAGATGAAGAAAAAATGTAGGGAGAGAATACATACACCAAACTTCTCTCACTGTGGATCACCAATGAAACTTCACATCAGTGGGCTTGAGGCATCTGAAACTACTCTGTCTAGGCTCATTTCTATAGTCATTGTATCAAGAGTTATTGTATAATTTCCTCATTTGTAATGTGGAAAGAAAAATAACATGGAAAAAATTACTGGCTTCAAATACCACACAAAATTTTTTTCTGAAAGATAACAGCCACGTGCATTAATGGTACTGAAATAAAATATACAAGCTCAGCACTGTATTTTAAAATATGTGTCATTAAAACTTTTTATGGCTGCTTGTTAGGACAGTCAGAAATACAAATTTGTGAGCCTAGGGTTGGGGTTTTTGCGACTGCCAGTGAGCTGTGTTTTTTTTGGTTTTTTTTTGTCACCTAAAATTTTCAGCATCTACTTTGGCTCTGATAATTTGCAGAGGCAGGGTCTGGGGGGATGTCCTTCTGCAATGGTGCAGCTACAGCAGGTGACAGTCCCCATCACGGGGGGACAATCTGGACAGGATGGGAACCCAGACAGTGCCTGTCCTTTCAGGTGCCAGGCATTTGTTTGGGAAATGAGAGTGCATTTCCTGGCTCTGGCACTCTGAGCAATGCACTTTGCTGCTGCACACATGCTGGACACTGTCTAAGGGAGCTGTGGGCAGACAGAAAAGGAGAGGAAAATATTGCTGGAGCACTTTCCTCTTTTTACCAACAGAGGGATTTGAGAGCCTTTCTCCATCTGCAGGCTCTGGCAATGATGCAGCCAAAGGAAACTAAGATGTGTGTATGTAAAAATGGCCCTGTGGATGCTGTGTTGTGTTCAGCCAATGGTTTTACATACAGCACATTTTCCAGGACAGGCTCACTGAAACACAGGCTAAGAAATCTCTTCCAAGGCACCAGAGAGATGGATCTACTGTTGGACTGGAGCAATCATCTGCTTAACAGCTCAGAGCTGCACACACACACAGATTTGGGTCAGGAAGTCAAAAATAACATTACACCAGATTGAATTTAAATGTATGAGGGTTACAAGCAAGCAGAATATTGTTGTGGTGCCTGGGTTAATATTTCCTCTTTTGGAAAGCACTGCAGGATTATTAATGTATATAAGTGGTTAGGCAGGCGTTGCTTTTATATCTCATCTGTGAGGAAAAGCTTCCAAAAAGGCCCTGGCTTTTAACCACAGGCTCTACGGAGAGATAAGATGCCAGTTAGGGATGAAACAGCCCTGCTCTCCTAGCACAGGACATCTCCCCTGTGACTGGATATCCAAGGCTCTTCCACCCACATTTCTAATCTGCCCTGCTGTAGCACTCACTCTGAATCAGTTCATTTCTCCAAATATCTGTTTGCTGTCTCCCAGGTATTTAAAAATGGCAATAAGCACCCAGCTTGCTCCTTGCTTTCAGCATGCTGGAGAAATGGCTTTATTAATGCTGTGGCTGTAAAGCTGTGTGTGTGTGTGTGTGAACACGCCTGTGCATGTGTGCTGAGCTCTGACAAGATTACAGCCAGAGATGCTCTGACTACAGGCTACATCCTATTTAGGCTGCTGCAAAGATTAGACAGAGAAATCTCTCTTTTGTCTTTGAAGCATGAATGGATGCTGAGCTTTCAGCAGTCTGTTAACTGACGAAGTTCCTCTGAAAAATAACAGCAACTTTTGAATTAATGGTTTACCATTAAAACAAGGGATTTTTAAAAAAAAGTCACTATCTGCATTCCCCTCTCCCCCTTCACCCAGCTGAACTGTACGTGGATATTGAATCTCTTTTGTTGGCAGAAATCACAGTAATCTCTAAAGGACGTGCTTTTCCTGCCTTTTCAGGCTACCTCACTGAGGAGAATTCCAAAGATTTCTGGAAAAGCCTTTTAGTGTAGGCAGCAGAGCTCCCCTCCTCCTTCCCCCAGCATCATTATAATTTACAGGATTCATATGACCATGTAAATACCTTGTGATTACATGGAAAATACCTCACAAATACATAATAATTACAAGTTCATGCAGATTACTTAGTAAATACATTTGAAGTAAGAAAATAATTCAAAGATTAATTATCCCTTAACTCAGAGTATTTAAATTATTTTCCCCAAAATGTACAAATATATCTGTAGTGACTTCAAGGCTGGCAGAGAAGGGGTTATGATGGTTCTGATCTGAGAGGAAAAAATGAAATTTGACAGGCATGGATTATTTAAAACATGCAGACGTGAGCCATATAACCATTACACTTTGATGCAAATCATAGAGGAAAGCACAGGAGGGATGGCCTGCACAGAGAAGTAGTGGACAAAGTTAGGATTTCCTGCCATCAACTTGAAATTTAAACAAGTAATCATTTATTGGCAGTGCAGCATTACATTTCTTGTTGCATGCATTAATGTCAGCAACTGGGACAAACATTTTGACAATTCTATTAAAATGCTTCACCATTCCCTATCTAACACCTGTTAGCTCTAATTTTCTTTCCTGAGACGTACATCAGTAGACAGTGCAGATTCCAAATCATTTATCACTTTTAAAGTGCTTCCATATGAGCTTTTTGGGGGGCTTATCTTGGCCTTAGGAAAACCTTTTCTGATGTATTAAAATTCAGTACTTAGAGGGGGAAAAAAAAAGTGTAGACATCAGTGTTTCATAGCATTCATGTCTGGTAATTATTAGCCTAAATTATGGCTCGCACATGACTTGACAAAGTGGACCATGCATTTAAAAAAGCTGCTCACTAGACATGCACTGCTCAATATGTTCCAAGTTATTGAGATGTCAGTCAGTAATCATAAAGCAAACACCCCTCACTGAAAGGACCCTGCTAAGAGGGCTATGAGGCCTGGGGGACTACCTAAAAATGTCAGAAATGTTACAGTCTAAATGAATGACATCAGCAAGAGAACGTGTTTAAAAACATGTGCAATTACCTAATACAATAAAATGGAAATCCTGGAACATGACAGATCCGAGGAGCAGTGCTTGGGAAGGAACATTTAAAAACAAAACAAAATACTCTGCTCTGGAATCAGAAAACCTTCATATATATGAACTTTCCTATATATAAACCTTCATATAAATAGGAAAACTGTGAAAAAATGATCACATTGGTGTTTTTAGCAGCTACACGTTGCAGAAAGGGGAAGAAACAACGTTATATTCTTTATCTACTGGCACATAATAGACTTCCTTATCATTATGTATGTTAAATCACTCCCTGTGTTGCTCCTATCATGCAAAACAAGGTGTTCTGTGAATTAATGCAGTGTTGGTAATCTCTCACCTTTTACAACGCTGACCACAAGTTAATCAGCTTGCAGGGAGATGAGTGTTATGTACAGTATTTTAGAAGTACTCGCCTTTGCAATGCAATATCCTTTATGAAAGATAAGGCCTAACCTATTCTCACTAAAGTGTGTGGGAATTTTGCTGATGATTCGGGTGGCTAAAATAATGTGTCCAACATGCTGGATTTACACCAAGAGGCTCTGCAGAAACAGTGCAGGGGGATGTGACAGAAGGTGATGTCTGGGGAAGCAAACACGGGTGCTGCAGCCTGGACTCTCTGAAATTTTTCCAACACAAATTCTGTTTTTGTTGCCTGGACTGCTCACACGAGGCAGCCCCTAAAAACCCCCGCACACCTTTGAAAAACTGGGCTCCATCCCTTTGCACTTTCTGAAGGCACGTGCAGAATGCACACAAACAAAACCCAGAAAACAAAGCCCCCGAGGCAGCTGGCAGCCAGCAGAGCTGTGTACATCTGTGGGCACTTTAAAAGTGTCCATCAGCGCATGGAGACGCACCTTTCCTTTCACACGTCTGCTGTTTACTAAATAACATTTCAGCACAGTTTTCATCTTATAAGGAAAGTGTTTGAAACTTGGAATAAGTGCACTTAATTAAAGGAAGGCTGTGAAAATGTGCACTAATCTGATATGACTAATAGCAAAGTGCATGAAATTGCTAATTAGAATTTCATTAAAGGTGCTGCTTTATCAGACTGCGAATATCACAACCTTTAAAATTCTTTCAGGAAAGCTTAATTCCTTTTCAAACAGAAATATTCTTTAAAGACATTTGATTTGTTCTGAAGGAATTTGTAGCTTAGGCTGAAACATAAAATGTTGCCAGTATTCCACGGGAGTAATATTTGAATAAAAATATGTATCAGGTACTTTCTTTCATCAGGCAGATGAATAATTTTTTTTTGAAAATATTATTGTTCAAATAATACAATCAGCTAAGAAAAATAAAGTTTAATCTTTAGATTATTTCAAACATAATTTGTTTTTATGCCTATACTGTAATATTTGATATGCTTTTGCTTTAAAGGAGGAAAGAAATGAAAAGCTTGCTTCAAAAGTAATGTATGAACAATAAAATATACAGCTTTGAATATAATTTTATAAAAATACATGAGGTTTTGGGTGTCCAGAAAGAGAAAATTAATTGTCTACCTTGATTTTTAAAAATACATCAAAAACTAGTATTCTTTTTGAAATGTCTTCTAACATCTTAAACAGAAATAATAATTTAAAAAATATGTATTTTTAAGGTGTTGTTGGAGAAAACCTCAAACTTTGCACAAATTTCTTGGTAATGTTTTAATTAATTGTACCTCTTTTTTTCCTCCTTGTTGCAACTTAATGCTTTTAATTTCATTTTTTGCTGCTTGCCTCACTTTTCCAACAGCAGATTTCTTCTAGTCTGATTTATTGTTAATTTTGGAAGCACACTCTGCCATCAGCGATTTTATTTGCACCTGAACAACTCCCTTTTGCCCTGGCATCCCCTTTCTGTGAGTGATGGGCAGTGCCAGCCTTTGGAAATCACCTGGATTCCAGGTTCCCTTTTTCTGGGGGAGCAGCTATTCCCCACCAGCTTTTGCCCCTGACTCTTAGGAAATGCCTTCTCCACTATTCCCTGATCCTTCCTCCCCCAGAGTAGGATCTCCGTGGAAGAAAGGGCATTTTTCATCAGCTTTGCAGTGAATTCATCCTCTCAGAGGGTGCTTTTGACAAAATTCTCACTTATTTGTGTGTCACACTGTGATTTTTGTCTCAGCAACCACCAGGTTTGCTTGCATAAGCAGAGAAGGGTTGGGGCTTAAATAGGTAACAGCAAAATGAAAGATCCTTGAAGCAGCTGAAGTTTGTGTGTATTAAAAAAAAATCCATCAAGGCTCTCCATCTGTGGGCTGCAATTATTGTTATTAATATTAGCAAAAAAAAAAAAAAAGTAGTTTTGCTGGAATTAGGTATTCAGAGCACATTTTTAGAAAGTCAAATTAAAAACTAATCAATGCAAATTTACATGACAAAAAGATTCTTGGAAATGGATAAAGAGTGAACAGAAGAATCTTTACTTATGAGATAGTATATTATTACTTTGAGCATTTTTAAAAATCACATGTCAATTACAGTTTGGTGTGATTTCAGCTCTTGTTATAGGTATTTTCATGCCAGTAGGTATTTTATCAGTTGGACAAAGCAACACATAAAAGTCATTTCAGCTTTCTTCATAAATATGCCAACTTTCTTTATGTACATTTGCTTTCTACAATAAATACATTGATAAAAAACATCAGTCTAGACTCAAATAAATGAAAATTATGCTTATTAAATCTAATGTCTGGTGTCAAAAGTGAGGTGTCAATCTTACCTATCTTACTTCTAAGCAAGGCAAACAAAGCTGCTAATTATAATATTTAAGTTTAAATATAGAATTATTGTTCAAATACAGGAAACAATGGTGTGGTTGTTCTTTCTACAGCTATATGATTAAGACTACTTATGTCTCATTTTATGCAAAATAAATGACACATGATTGTGATTTAATTCATGTTAAGTAAATGTCTATAGGGATTTATGACCAAAAAAAAAAGCAATAACAATCCATACCTTGTTACTTGTCAATAACTGCATTCAGAACAGTGGGGAACAGGGAAAAATAAATAATTGCTTGGAAAAAAAAAAACCCAACCCCATGCCTACACGAAAGGAGTAGCATGCAATAATTTACACCACATTAATCTAAGGCTGCTGGTCGTAACACAGCGAGGGTTATAAATTGATGTAGTTCTGTGCTATCCTGCTGCACTTTATTGTCCCTTTCCTAAAGCCACCACTCCCAGAGTGGAGGTGCCTCAATCCCCGCGCCGAGATTAGCGCTCCGTAAACACGGGGCTGCGCTCAGCAAAGTGTTTGCCCAGCAAAGATAAGGCACTGGCATTTACAATTTCCTTTTTCAGAAATCAGAACGTGGATATGTTTTGGTGTGCAGAGGAAAACCAGCCCTGGGTCCTCCCCTCTTCCTGGTGAGGTGAGGAGAGGGTGGTGCAGGCTGGATTTGGGGTCTGGTCTCCAGCATGACCCCGACTCTCCAGTATGGGCAGGGGATGTCTCAGCACCCTCTGGGTTTGGCCACACCAGTAATAGAAAAAGCAATCAGGAAGGTCTTGATGTGTCAATTTTAAGTCCTGATGCTACTTGGTGGCAGAGGGGCAGCTGTCACCAGCATGCCCTGGGGGCCCATGGGACCAGCCCCAAGCACCTGGCCTGGCACACCCCATGGAAATGCAAACCTCTGATATTTTGGGGTGAGACTAAAAGCCATATAACTGCCTGGCTGGATTGCTCAGCCTGTGCTGGTTATGAAGGATGATGTGAGGCTGTTCCCAGCTTTAAAAGGAGAATTTGTTTGAAGGTTGACTTTAGTGGGTTGTAGGTGCAGAAAAGGTGCTGAATCTGGCTCGGGGTAAAGAAGCCAGATTTGTTTGCAGGATTTGCAGAGTTTGCACTGGCCTGACAGAAAGTTGTCTCCTTTGCTCACAGGTCCTGTGCAGAGCCAGGACTTGAACTTGATGATCTTTGTGGGTCGCTTTCAACTCAGCATGTGATTCTGTGATCCTATGATTTTGTGATCCTGTGATCCTGTGAATGTGCACACTTGTGCTGTGGTTATCATGCCAACTTCCACAGCTCTATATGGCTCCCCTCAGCAATGCTGAGGAATTTTGTTCCTTTGCCACTGTTCTACACTGTTTGGCTTGACAGAAAAATATCAATCACTAAGAAAAGCACCTGGTTTTGCCAGGTTTTTTATTACCCACTTCCTGTTCACTAGACTTTGCTGGGACCCAGCAAAGCCATGGAAGCCATGATCCCCAAGGGACATACAGACCTTAAATTTATCTATTTCCACCCTGTGCCATGGACAGTGACACCTTTCACTGTCCCAGGTTGCTCCAAGCCCTGTCCAGCCTGGCCTTGGACACTTCCAGGGGTGAGGCATTCACAGCTTCTCTGGGCAACCTGTGCCACGGCCTCGCCACTCTCACAGGCAACAATTTCTTCCTAAATTTCCTAATTTCTTCCTTCTAAACCTCCTCTCCTTCAGTGTAAACCCTTTCCCATATGTCCTGCCACTACATGCTCTTGCACAAATCTCTCTCCATCGTTCTTGTAGGCTTCCTTCAGGTACTGGGGGGCCATTAGATTATCCTGGAGATTTCTCTTTTCCCAGTTTTCTCAGCCTTTCCTCATAAGGGATGTCCTCCATTCCTCTGATAATCTTGGCAGCCTCCTGTGGACTCACTGCTGATGAACACCAAAGCTGGACACAGAATTCCAGGTGGGCCGTGCCTTGACATCTTGGCAGCCTCCTGTGGACTCACTGCAGCAGGTCTGTGTCCTTCCTGTGCTGATGAACACCAAAGCTGGACACAGAATTCCAGGTGGGCCGTGCCTTGACCTGCTGCCCACGCTGCTTTGGGTGCAGCCCATTGAGAGCTCATTTCTAAAAGACTGATAGATTTCTTTCCTGTGCTTTGCTAAATGACCAGCCAGAAAAGACAAGAGATTTCACTTTCTTCCCTGTGGTGGCAGAAGCACTAAATCTGCTAATTATGTTTACAGTGAGCCAATAATCCTATGTTTTTTGTTAGAAGTGATGGTCAGTAGCACAGAAGAGAAACAGTGAGAAAGGAGAAATAAGCAGGAACTGCATAAGCTTTGCGAGGCCTTATGGGTTACTCTCAATTTCTTTGAAAATCTTGCTTTGTTTTTGACTTTATCTTATTTTGTTTTTTCAGCCTTCCTCTGTATCTTGTCTTAGATTGAGTCCTTTGTCTCTTCCCCCTCTGTGTTTCTTTCCTTTCTTTTATGCTGCTTCCCAGGCCATCTAATTTATTGTCCACTACCTTCAGGCTTGATGGTTTCCTCCTGTGCAAATCCAACATGCTTTGTATTTTCCTCTTCCTTAGTCCTTGACACATGCAAGACTTTGCCATTTTTTTTCCTCACATAATCTCACTGCACAAATACTTGCTAAAACTTGTAAAAATATTGGTGCTGCTTAAGTTCAGTGAATGAGTCCCTTCCTCTGTCACCCTTGGACATCTCAAGACAAACCTCTTTTACTAGGTTGTGTGTAAAAAGTAAAGCAGTCTGGTGTTTTTGGAAGAAAAACTAAGAGAAGAAAACTTATTTTCCCCACCTTTTGTTGTGTATGACTTGAAACTCCAGCTCTGCACACAAATTGCCAGAGTCTGCACTGTTTCATCCTAACCTTTGTGGGTAATCCTACCAACCTACCCAATCAACTGGAGATCATTAAATATTAGACATATTACTGCAAAGTGCTGCTTTATAACTCACATAACAAGCCCCTAAATAATTCAATATAAATAGCAAACACATCCTGCTCCTCAGTGATGGGAGGTTGTTTAGATCAACACATGCCACATCTCCAGGATCTCCCACACTCCAGAATCCCTACAAAGTTAATTGCTGGTTTCTGGCAGCAGGAAGCATGCTGGGAGCAGAGGATCTGTTTCAGTTTTTTTTGCTTTTGAAAACATCCCCCACCCACTTTGCCCTTACTTGTACAACACCAGGTACAACAGGAGGATGGAAATCACGTGGTGAGCCAACAACCAGGGCTGGCACCAGCCCTGCATTGGTTTCATTTGTGAATTCAAATATAGGTTTTAATGCCAATTGTTTTGCCTGTTAGATTTATGTACCATGCCATACATGTTTATACAGATTGTAAAAGTCTAATAAGAACAATCAAGCAATTACATCACCTTGCACTGCCTATGGAATGCACATGGAAAGGTGTTCACACCGTGGTGCCTCCCAGCTTTGCAATGGAGGCACTTTGAAGGCTATAAATAGACAAGAAGCCTCAGAGTAAATTAGCAACACTATAATTTCCATTAGACACCTGCCTTGTAGTGTGGAGGTGCCCAGGTGCTCTTTGTACTTGTACATATATATTTAAAACCAATGTTTTGGTTTCTAAATACCCCAAACACTCTTCTGTTTGTAATGTTCATTTTCTGGCTACATGCTGATTTTAAATAGTCCTAGGAGAAAAAAAAAGGGGGGCGAATAAGTCTTTAAAATAATTTGAGATGAAGTTCTATCTGTGAATTCCTGGTCTGATCCAAACCTCCTTGAAGTAATTTAAGAGTTTTGAAGACACTTTTGTGGTCTTTGGCTCGCATCTGTAGCTCTATTAATTCTGCATATTAAGGACCACCCAGTTTTCAGCTGGTGTCTCAGCTTCAGTGGAATAATTCTAGCTGAAGATCTTATTCAGAGACAAATACATAAGGAAGTGAAATTATTCAGCTATAAAAATCAATAAATATTTCTGTTACCCTGAAACTGTGTTAATAACAGCATCAACTCATCAAAGAGACTTCAGATAAAAATAACTGTTACATTCAGCAGAGTTATAAATGATGCAACACTCAGTTACTTTTCAGAAATCAGCTACTGTAAAAAGCAAATATTTAAAATAATGAAGTATCCCTTTTTCCTTCTCTAAACACATCACAGACTCTCGGTTCCATTTTTGCAGGATTTTATCTCTTCATTAGCCACTACAACAGTGGGCAGTGTTGCATCAATATTACAAACACATTTCCCAGGCATAGCTGATGTTCTTTGGAGTCAGTACCACACATCTGAGGTGCGTGAAAAACACTAAATTGCATTTGATAGCTCCCAAATTGACTTGTTTCATTTAATTAAAAAAAGCCCACAAGACTTTTGGAGTAAGCCTGTTCACCAAAATAGTACAACTCCTCTTTTGTGCGCATGTGTGTGTTAAAATATACACATGTATATATACACATTTATATATATGTATATATATATGCACATAAGTATGGGTTCTGTTCTGCTCCCAAAGGTGCTAAATATGGAAACTGTGAAAGGCTGGCTGAATTTTTCAATTCTCTTCCAAAGATGGGACCAGCACATTCTGCTACTTCTGGTACTTTGGAAAACAGGAGTTTTGCATCACAGCATGAGACTAAGTGCACACTTCTTACAACTGGAACTGAACAAAAATATAACATTTTTTCAATGCCTGCAAGTGTGTGTTAATTCATGAGGCCTTTCTGATTGCTAGAAACAGAAATATAGAAATGTTACTTGCTGCTGTATCATCAGGCATTGAATAAACACAAAGCTACAGGCTTCCCATCAGCTAACTCCCAAGTCTCTTGACACATCAATCTAATATAAATTTTGCTAATTGAAATCTTTTCACACAGGCATTGTAGTTGAAAGGTACTATAATAATGCTCTATTTGGAAATACCCCTTAAAAAAATCAAAATTCGTCAAGTACTTTAATGGCCTTGAGTGGGTACTTGAGAATTGAACAGCAGATGTAACATTTACACTGAAGTGCCTCTCATAGGCACTGGACATGTGTGAAATGGGTAAAATATATTATAAACCCTCTTTACCAGTGAGTCGGGAAGGGGTTTAAGACCTTGGCTTTCCACCTTTTTCTGTTCAAAATATAGGTGAAAAGGTAAAATCTTGCATGTTTCCTTCCACAGGTTTTTTTTTCCCCACTGCAAATATATTTTAAAAAGTAAAATAAAAAAATTCATCAGTCTAACAACATGCATTCACTGCAATCATGTTTGATGTGTCCTGAAGAATTTGACTGTGCATATCTTGCTGGAGGAAACATGTGTGTTATTTATCAGATAGGCTTGTCTTCTTTCCAGGACTGCCAAGGATAATGTTATGCAACGTTACAGGACGAGATGACAGATTACTGGGTTTCATGCCAGTAAATGATCTCTGATAATGCTGGGAACTAAACATAAAAATCAGGAACTGGAGAGATGCAAGGAGTTATGTCTCTTTTGGACTGTTCTGTATTTTACTAGAGAATAGAGAGTTCTGAAACTTGGACTTTAGGAACTGTGGGCTGCGGAATCTAAAATATTAGGCACCCAGCAGAGGTCTTATACAGTAGTTTCCCCTAATCTCAGAAACATCTGTTCATTTTTAGAAGTAAATCTGTATACAGTTTACGTTTCAAGGAGGGTCAGATTCCATTCTTCAATTTCCTTTTTGTGTGTATGCCTGTGTATCACTCATTGTGTTTGCAGTCAGTGTGGGGTTTATCCCTGTTTTCTTTTTCCTCCTGGTGTTGCCTATATCCTTGAAATAAAGCTGACTCATTTTCCAATCAAGAAATGTGTAAATAAAAACGATTCCACAAGTGTCAGCATGTGATATTCCCTCTTTGACAAAACTGGGAGTACCCTAAGCAAAGCAAAAACTAAAATACCTTCTGGACACATGGGAAGGGATTTTCCTTGTACTCAAAGCTGCAGGACTTCCAGAGCACACCAGCCAATTGATTACCCATTCAGTCTACCCTGTTTCCTTTCACAGAACAAATAAGATTTATGACAATTTAGAGATGAGATGAAGTTTTGAAGCTTCATTTGATTTTTCAGCTTCAAAGAAGGAAGGCCTCCAGAACAGAGGCACTGGGTTCTTACCACACAGAATTGATTTTTCTGGAGGCAGCTCTTCCATTCACCAACTTGACTGGAGGCTCTTTTTGTAGGAATGCCTTCCCAGTAATTCAAGGGCTGGCAGTGAGCATAAGGGAAGCTCCCTCCTAAGTTTCTTTCCATTCTCTTAACGTTGGTGTTGGTGTCCAGATTGCTCAAGGCACGGAGGATTTGTTTTTAAACAAATTTTCAAAGCAGTCAGTCTGGTTTGGTGATAGCTGTAGAAGGGTTGTCAGATTAGCTGCCATAAACAATAGGAAATGCTGGACAATCATGTATTTCTTTGGTAATCAAAATGCATTTTCCTTCTGGTAACACAGCAGGGGGAAAAGACCAACCTGTTTACAAAAGCTTTTGGGGTTTAGAGCTCTTAATGAGTGATGCTGTAGGATTGTGCTGGTGCAGGTACCCAGAGCCTGTGGGTAGTGCTAGAGAGCATCCCCAGTATGTAAGAAGAGGAATAATAATAATAAAAAAAAATCTTTTTGTGAGGAATCACTTCAGTAGTTTTGGCTTTTTAAATTTTTGCTTGAATGGTACATTTGGATGAGTCCATGGGCATGGAAGCTAATGGCTTCATGAAGAATTGAGGACAAGGAATTTTGAACAGAAAAGGCAGAACCCTAAACTAGGCTACTGTGTGCCTCTGCTGTGGAGAGCTGACTTTTGCTGTTAAGCAATCAGACTGCTGAATTACTTATAGCCATAATAAAAAGGCAGGTTCTTACTAGTTTTATTCCTCTGTACAGATTATTGGCTGGAGCTTCTGAATCCCTATAGTCTGACCCAAATGGATCTCACTCACCCTTTGGGGCAGATGCTGATTTTGGTCATCTCTGCAGTGTTTGGCCCTGCGAGCCAAGCCTGTGTGCAGGCAAATACTCTAAAGTGTATCAGGACTGGCTTTGCTGCTCCAAGTCCCTTGACCACAAGGGACCCAAGCCCACCCTCTCCTGACTCAGGCAGTGCATTCGAGCTGTGAATCCACATGCTCGTTGCAGCAGAGCCCTGACAGAACTGTAAGATGCTGTTTCTGATAGCAGGGAGATGTACAAGTAGGTATAACCTTCTAACTCCTGGCATTTTAAACCACTCTGTCTTTCTTGTTCTTCCAGCAGCCTCCTTGTTGAACAATATCAGGCAAAGGACAGGGATTGTAAATCTTTGCCTGCAGGAGCTTTAGAGATGTAGGAACAAATGCTAAGAATGCTCAGGCTTTCGGAAAAGGCCCCAGGTCCTTCAGGACTCGAACGTTTCTCCCCAGAAGTTTTTGGAGACAAGACAAAAATATTTGGCAGTATTGAATGAATCAGATAGTGCAAGGCAATCCAGAAAGATGAGTGTTGATTTACCTGTTTCTCCCTGAAGAGAAGGAGGGGACACGCACGGGAAATGTTTAACTTGATCAAAGGCCATGGTGAATGACTGCAGTAAAATGTATCAACTTTCATGCTCCATTTAGCTACTGCAATGGCTAATGAGAAATGTAGAAGTTTGGTAGTCCTTTGACGGCTCTGGGAGTTTGGAATCAGGTTCATGAGGAACCACTGCAATGCTAATCAGAAATTGTTAACTTATAAAACTTTATCTGAAGAGACTTTTTCCTCTGTTGTTTGGACTATTGCCTATTTTACAGCAGATAACTGATTCCATCGTGTAAAAATATACTCCTAGCAGAGGTCTTCGGTGATAAAGCTTTTATATAATGTTGGAAAAAGGAGTCTTGATTGCATTCTATATGACTAAAATGAAGATATTTTCTCTGTCATTCCCACTCCTCCCATAGTGACAGATAAACTCTCTCTGGATACAGAGGAGTTTCACTGTTAGCTAAGATCAGGGGCCTGAAATTAAAATGAGACAAGCTTCTGAATATGGAAAATTACCTTCCTTGTTTGGATTCAAAGTATTCATATTGGTAGAAATATTTAAAAAATCCTCTACAGTAAAAGAGGTCCTTTTCAAATGCTGAAATTTTCTTTGGGCAAAGTTAATTGGGAAAAATTTCATCATGAAAGAATCTAAATAAAATACTTTTATTATGCTATAAGTAATGACCCCTTCTGACCCCTTCTATTGTCAGTGAAAAAAAAACCAAAACCCTCAGCAATTTTCTAGATACAAACTAGAAGACAATATTACTTTTTAAAAAACATCTCTTAATTCCAAAATTCTGCAGCGTCCTTCATGTTCTGGTAGACTGGATAAGGAGAGATGTGGATTAAAACTGGTTTTACAAAAGCAAACCCAGATTAAGAAGGTTGATGAGTGAAATGTAAAACCACCTCAGTTTGCTCAAAACTTTTATCTGTTTCTCTCTTCAACTCTAAACTTTCGTGGATGAGATAAAATAGGAACTGAATCCAAACAAGCCGGTTTTGCAAAAGCTCCTCAGCTCTTCTCTAAAAATAAGATTAAAGAAATCCTCTAGACTGCAGGAGATGACTTTATCTCGTTACATTGCAAACCTCATTCCCTTACTTTAAATCTTCTTCTCTCTTACTAAAGATAACTAATAGGGATGCTGAGAACCATTGTATTCTGTTGACATCTTTAAACATAAAGCAAGCTATCAATATCTGGCTTTCAAGGGGTCTCTCTGCTACCGTTCTCAAGTACAAAAGTTTATAGTCATATCATTATGAGAAAGACATATTTCTACACGTGCTAATGGAATTTACTTTTGTGAATCTTATTGAGGAACCTGGGACACCAAGGACATTATTGTGCTGTGATTTCTGCTGGTGTAACACCCCTGACTTCAGCAGAATTACATGTGATTTCCTCTCTACTATCCTGCAGCAGACAGGAGTCCAGAGACACTGGGGCAGGCCATGGGCAGGAAACAAAAATTCTGTGCCTTTTAAAGACAATTTATGCTAATGAAATATGATAGCTAAAATCACATCCCATTACAATAGAAAATTGTGACATGGTGACTTTCCTGGAGCTGCGTTCAGTTCTTTGTGAGGTGAACTCACTGTGACAGGTTTAGACATTCGTCTGGACAAGCCCTGCATATTGTTTAGAAGAATTCTTGTTTTTAAAATAGTACTGATGGCAACAGTTTGCACAGAACTATCAATACGCAGCATTCTTGGCAAAGATGTATTTGGCAGGGAGGGAGGAGGCAAATTCTTTTTCCATTTGCCACAGTGAGAAGTTAATGGAATGGGTCTAGACCTGCAAATACTTGAGATGAGATTCTGGCTCAATATCCTTTACACAACTCACTGAAAATGCTGACCAACACAATAACTTAATTAGGATCAACTGAACTCATCTAAGTCTCTGAGCAGTTTCCCTGATGATGTTTTTCTTTGCTTTTATTTAGCCCGGCGTGATGAGCCCGTTTCACTATCTGACCCCCTCTGGGCTGAGTGCATCCCCGTTGTAACAAGATCTCTCATATTTAGAGAATTACTTTGGGATGAATGTGGTCTCTTGTGCTTGCACTAAGTATAATACAGACACTAAACTGTGGATTATTATTTCCTAGTGGGATATCTGTGTCTTGTGATGAGATTAAGGAGGATGCAGCTGTGAATGGGACCAGTTTGGCTAAGTTGCTCCAAAAAAATTTAACTAGAGTAACTTTGGTTTGTGAAAAACTGGCTATGTGCTATGTTCAGGAATAAGCTCCCACATAAAATCCTCACAAAGCATGTGCAAAGCTCCTTTGTGGTAAAACAGAGCTGTTTTGACTAGCCATATATGTTTCCTGTGTAAATCCGCCACATCCTGGTCTGTAGCTCTCTTGCATATCAAGTTTTCATGTGAGTCAGATTCCCAAGGCATCTTTGCACAATAATAAAGTCATACATGACCATGTAAATGATACCCCTGAAAAAGCCCCTCAGTCTTCTTTTGAAAGTCATTTCCAAGCCCAGATTTACACATTCCAGTTTCCAAAGCTGCTCAGATAATTGCCAAAACAAGAGCGCTCCACTATGCTCATCTCTAATTAGTAAAATCTGACTTTTGTCTTCCTGTGACAATAGCTTTCCATGTCTCTGAGAAAACAGGAGATTTATAGGATACTGGTGATATTTATTTTGAGATGGCATTTTGTTCATCATTTCAATACAGCCAAATTAAAGGCAGTATTTCTGTTCATTTAAGTCGTAATTTGTGCATTCCTTTTATCATCACAATCCCTGAGAATGTGGAAGATACAAAATCAGTATAACACATTAGCAATAGATAATACAGTCTAAATAAACATAATAAGCTTTCCTATATGTCTCTAGACCAAACCTTATCTAAAAATACCCTAATGAAGCTGAACCATCCAATTACTTGTTTCTTGGAGGAACCCCTTATTAATGACATTGCAGTGAGGGAAAAACATTAATTATTGGACACAGTGGGATCTTTTACATTCTGTCTAGTCTGAACAGCACCAATTAATACAACAATAATTATCAGCTAGCATGGCAGGCTGGCTGAGCAGAGCTCCTATCTGCTGATTGGGTGGGGAATGTGGGACAGCTCTCAGGCTGTGCAGATTTCTCAGACTTAGACCCCTTTTATTTTTTTGCACTGCTATGAGAGAACTGAATCCTAGAGATATTAGAGCAGGTGGATTACCCCATTGAGGAGGGGCTGTTCTTGTGAGAGGCAAAGCACAGGTGCCACAGTGTGAGAAATGCCATTCCCTCCTTCATCTCCCACCCACCTGCTGTCTGACTTTCTGTCACTCCAGGTTTAACACGATCACTCTTTGATAAGAGGAGTGTGATGGTGAAGGCTTTTAAAGCTGTCTGTTTGCTTGCTCCCTTGTCCTCTCCCCAGCTATCTCAAAATGACAGTTTACAAATGCAGGAGCAAATGTTGACATGATTTATTGCCACCACTGTTGCTGCAAAGCAGAATGTCTATTCTCCATCAAATTCAACCTGAGGCAAACACCAAGTATGGGAAACTTCAGCTCAAAAGGTTAAAGTCTGCAAAAGTTCTAAGTGACTAGAGGAGGAACAATGGAAAGTGTTAGACAACCTGAATAACAGGCGTTACTACTCCACTGCCTATAATAATAATAATTCACCTTTTATCCATCGAAGATAAAAGGACACAATGTGGGAAAATTAAGCTGTATAGACATCTTGGGGATATCTCATCTGAGATCACACACCACTTCTTTCTTGTGGTTATCATGATTTTATCAGAGCCACTTTGAAGTCTATATAGCCTTATATCTCAGTTATCTACATTTCATCCTGTATGTATTTATTGCAGATGGGCCTAAGCTGCTAAATTCAGATCCAAATCCAGATTCTGATTTTGAATTCCCTAAGGTCCGCAGCTAGCTTGAAGCTAGGGTATTGGTTTGGAATCATCTCTATTTATGGGTAAGAAAAAGGGGTTTAATATATGCTCTCCCAGACTGCATAGCTCTATATATGTGCACACAGAGTCACTCTACCTCACATGTACATCTAGGAAAAACAGAGTGTGGCTATGTAATTAAAAGCTGCCTACACTGGTATTCATACCTTGAAGAAGGATGGATTTATAAGTGAGCCTTAGCTTTGACATTTTGGGATTTCTGAGCTTTGACATTTTGTGATTTCCTTTACAACCCTAACAAGCTTTTACCCATGTTTTAACATCTGGAGCTCCAGCACAGACAAACACCCTCAGCCCTGCCTGGCATACAGGTAAAAACTACAGCCAATACAGGGTATTTGTCAAGTCTTTGTGCACCAGGGTCTGTTTTTCTGTGTTACCTGTAGCCTTGACTCCAGCAGCAAACAAACAATGACACAGATGTAAATAGGGTTACAGAAAACCAGGCTGCCACTTTATTTAAAGCTCAGGAGGAATTCCCAAGGGGAACGAGTGTCCTGTTCACAGGGAGGGGACACCAATCAGCTACACCAGGAACAAACTTCCCTTGTTCTGAGACAAGAGTGTGTAGGATAAGCAAGGCCTCTGTGACTAAAGGGAACCAGAAATGCTTCTACCTTTTGCATAATACTGATGTGCTAATTAGGGCACTGATATCCTCAGAGGGCAAGCTCAAATCTGATGATATGTACAAAACACACACTCTCCCCTCTCTCTCTCCCCCCCCCTCCCTCTCACTCTCTCACACACAGGCAAAGCATAATCAGATGGACAGTGGCAGCAGAAACCAAGAAAAACAACTGCAGAAATAGTGTAAAAATGCACGTCCAAGAGATCAGGTGGCATTCCTTTGTCAGGAAGCTGCCTGGTTGTGTGGAGTCAGTCTGCCATCACAACACTGTCATTTGCTCAGTGGCTCTCTCAACGTGCTGAATAGGGACAATCCAGGCTTGCTCTTTTTGTTCTTCTTTAACCCATAATTTGATTAAATGATGACATATGAATCATAGTCCAACACAGAGACAGACTTTACAGCAGCATCAGTGTATTATCTGACAGTCTTTCCCTGTTGTTTTGTGATTTGAAGCATTTTGTACAAGCATCTCTTTCTCCCACTCTTCTCTATCACCTGGACTTCCTGAACCTAACGAGGTGATAAAATGCTCTCCACAAGGGATAATCCATTTTCCCAATATAACTTAATTCCTTAAAGCTTCACATCTGGAAGAGACTTCCAGAAACTACATCTCAGCACCAGGGAGCTGGCATTTCCAGCTCTGAAATACCATTTCTTGAAAATAAGAGCCCTTTGTCTGAGTAAAGACACGTTGTGTCTGGAAATGTTGAGGGAAAAGGCATTTCCACAGCAAATGTTTATTTCTGAGTCTAAATATCCTTCTAAAATTGATGAGTTCTAATAAACTGTTTGTGAAACTGGAGAGGTGTCATTATATGCCTGACCTGAATAGGTATTTCTTCCTTCTGTAGAACCTGGAGCTTCTAATTTAACCTTGTAAATATGATGTAACACTTTTGTCTGCAATAAATTGTAAGCAGGGACAGTTTTTAAATGGTACTTAAGTCCTGCTGCAAAACATTTCATCCTGCAGAAAACACAGGAATGCTGCAGAGAGACAGTCTGTATATCAGGATAAGTTAAAAAAAATGCCAGTAACTTCGCTCCACAGATGCATTGAGATTCTGCAAAACTTTTTTTGCCAGATTATGGAGAGGCAACTGCGGGGTCAGCTCCTGAAATCCCATAATTTATCAGTACTCAGGGCACCCTGTGATTTGCAGAAGCCACTCACTGCTCTCTGAGTAAAATGCTCTGAGCTCATGGGGATTCCATCATGGCATGTACCAGCACAGGAGCACCAATTTAAACCACTCTGGAATTCCAAAATCTACAAAAACAACCAGACAACCTGCGTGCACAATTCCCTTTTACCTGACAAAATGTTGCAAACCAATGCCCCTCTATCCTATTAGTCCATGCCTTGCTTTAATCCCAGGACATGGAGCTCCAGGGGAGAGAGGAAGGGATGGGAGAGGAAGAAGGAAGGATCACAGGGAAGGAGAACAAAGGTGGATGAAAGGAGGGAATGGTGTCATGCCTTATTTGCTGGTCACAGTGTAACAGAGGTTGAAAAGGACTGATGGAAGTTATCCCTCAACATCTGCACCCTGCAAAAACCACAAGCAGAGTGTGTCAGGGGCGCTGCTCAGTGGCATCCCTCCCATGGGACAATACAGCACTGCAGCATTTCCTAGCGCATGTTCTGCCAGCACCATTAACCTGCCATGCCAAGATAGCAAAGATAACCCACGTTCACATATTTTCCTTTGGTCCACAGTCAGAAATTAGATTCTTTGAGGGTCCGGAAGCGCTGTTCTGATAAGCATCCACATTTTTTTAGTTCTCTTGCTTTGATCTCCCAAGCAATCCAACCTGTTCCCAAAGATCCCCCTTCAGACCTCTAGCTCCCACACAACCGTTATTTCCAGCAATCCATAATAAAAAAAAAGGGAGAAAAAAAAAAAAAAGGTCTGCTACAGGGGTTAAATGAAGAGCAAAATCTAGAAAACAAAGCACAAACTGAACAATTATTTAAAATTGTATAAAAGAAAATTTTCATCAAACACTTTTCAAAAAATGAAAAATGGACTGATGAAAACATTTTAGTCAATTAAAAAAAATTTCTTTGTATAACAACAGTGTTTTCAAATATAGGCAACTTTTTAATTTGCAAACTTTTCACATACCTCAGATAACTACTAAGCTGTCCCATGGCTGACACTGTACCTTCATTTCTGGAAGAGATAACTTGAAGAGAAATCAACTCAGAGGAAAACCAAGAATATGAGGCAGGGGCTGAACTGAAGAAATTGCCCTTGCCCTGTTCACCAAAACTATTTTTTTAAGACATGAAAGATGAAAGAGTTTTTATTCCTATAAAGAGACATATTTTCATTAAAGCTGAAACGTACTGAAAGGGCCATCAAATAGAATGTTAATTTAATGGGTGACAAAATCTGACTCCAAATTTCTTGAATTTTGGTTGTCTAATTTGAGCCACAGTATAAACAACAGCACCAATTAGTTCGTTTTCTTTTAAGAAGTCCCAAGCTGTACCTAAAAGACTGTTGTTCTGTCTAGTTAAACACTCATGCATTAAAATGCTAATAATTAAACTGTTACGACTGACTAATGAACTCTGCCAACTATAAATGATGGTCTTGTTAGATTCACTGCACAGCAAGGCTTCCTTTGTACTGAAAAAGTTAAAGGTTAAAGAGCTCTTGAAAACAGCGAGCAGCATCTAGAAGCAATTACATTTTTTTCCTGGAAACTAATAGTTGTACAATAATGTTTCAATTCGCACTCCGAAAAAAAAAATAATTACTATGAGCTCCATTCATCAGAGCAAATCTGCAGCTTTCTACACCATGGCAGGTTGTTAATTTGGCTTCTGCATCCAGCCTACTCAGCCTATAATCTAGTGTTTTGCAGAGCCTTTTATTGATCCTGCTCATGGAAACTAAAAGGGCAAAGACTCGAGCTTGACTTGTGATACCTGTTGAGCAGTGCTCACTCACATCAGAAAAACATTGTGAGATTGAATTTCAAAAGGCTTATGTGGCAGATTTCCTTGGATATAGTGTTTATTCGCTGCTTGTCCCTGTGCATTGACTTCCAGACAATACAGTCTCTGGGAAATGCAGGAAACAGAGCTGGAACTGGACCTGGATTCCTGCTTGATTACATCTGTGACTACAGCTATGCTTCTTGACAAATAACACCTGGGTGAGGAGATTTGGGATTCCAGTGTGGCCACTCAATGAAATTGTGAGTTTCGGAATCAAGGTTTTCCTATGAACCTCACATTCCTGGAAAATAAATAGAATTTCCTCTGTCAAAAATCACTTGATCTTGGATTAATAATTAAAAATAGTTTATATGAATCCTAGATGAAATATTATTAGCCATCAGTGAAGAAACTAAGATATAAATGAGCATGTACAGAAGTGCATCTTTCCATTCATTCAGTTGTGTGCTGAAAGCAGCTAAAGATTTCTCTTGGCTTTGCTTGAATTGCCTGCCCTTGAATTATTGAGAGATTTGTGCATTGGAGAAATACTCAGCCAACTTGATTGCTATCAAAATAACGTTTACAATTATTTTCCAGACTATTGCTTCAAAAGCTTGTACAGTGAACTTACTGGTGGTGGGGAAAAATGTTGAAAAAAGATTCTGCAAAATCTCCCAAACATGGCAAAGTGCCTTAGAAAATCTTTCCAGCAGTAGACTTATCATACATCCTGATGGGTCTGCTTTTTTTTAATTTAATGAACATCTGCTTTTGAATACTGCTGTGGAGTCATCAATAAACAAATATACAGATATAGATGATGTAGATATATAGATATATAGATAGATATAGATATAAAGATATATAGATAGATATAGATAGAGATATAGATATAAATGTATTCTCTGAGACTCAGGAAATGGCCAGCATGGTAGGTCATGAAAAGTGCAGTTATTTATGTCACTCTGCTTCCTTTACAGTAGGGCCCACCACAGCATGCACAGACTTTTCCTAAGGGTGTTTATGTGATTGAGGAATCACATTGTATTCCAGCACCCATTTTATGTCCAGAAAAACACTGAAAAAAAATTAATTTTAATTTTGTTCCTGTTAAGAATTAATCAATATGAATCTGTAATGTCTGAACAACATGGAATGGAATAAAATACCAGGGGCATGGTGGAAACAGGAACTGTGAGCACAAAGGATAGCTTGGGATATCATTCTTTGGATGATATTAAAAAGATATTATCCGGGAGAATTACCTTACCCATCAGTAAAAACAAACCACCTGCTATTTTTCTTGGCATGGTGGAAACAGGAACTGTAAGCACAAAGGATAACTTGGGATATCATTCTTTGGATATTAAAAAGATATTATCCAGGAGAATTACCTTACCCATCAGTAAAAACAAACCACCTGCTATTTTTCTCTAAGAGAAGAGCTTCTGTTGAGGCAAAGAATGTAGTAAACTCACAGTCCTGAGGAAGAATCTGTTTGCAGCTTTGAGCCAACAGCTGTAGGAGATGAATGCTCAACTTTACACAGCCAATACATGGGCAAAGATAAATCATTATTCTCAGCTTTATACTTTACAGTATTGATGTAAAGAAGGTGAGTGAGAGTTGATTGTCAGCTCTCAGTGTGAATTTTCTTCTTGGACCTTGTGAACTTGGCTCTTTTTCTATGAAATATTGAAAGGCAGGACAGACATAGATTCTGCTTTTTTTTTTCTCAAAAGATGGTCACAATGCCACCCTTCTGACACAGACACCTCATTTGTATGATCCTCTTATTAAACTTCTGGCAAGGTACTGGGAAACTGGGTGAGATATTTGCAAACACAAGGGGTGTCTGAAAGGTCTGAACAACTCTCTTTTATCTCTTATTTTCACCTCTACAGATTTCCCAGCTCTGTGGTCAGTGTTGTGTACAGTACAGTACAGTACACAAATTGTAAATAAAATGTCTTTCTTCAGCATGTTTGTAGTTGACAGGAGTTAGAAAACAATCAGACCCGACTTGGTCAGCACCCTATCATCAGATATCAGCAAAATGTTGAAAAGTCCAGGCAACAGAGTAATTTGAATTTTTATTATTATATAATAGCAGGGTTAAGGCTCTCAGCCAGGAATATATTTTGGGCTCTTCCATGGTCTATAATGCTGGCATCCTGAAATGAACAATAGTGTGGTGAAGACCTTAGTGTGGATATTAATAAAAAAACATCTTTGAAATGTTAGACACATTGAATAAATGAGAAATACATGATACCAAAGCACAAACTCACCAAAGGCCATTGGTTTTCAAACCTAACTTCATCAATATTGGCTTAGTTTTGCTTAAAGAGGAAATGGGAAAAAATAATAGAAAGAAACTTTGACCACAATATGGGATAACAGGTAGTAAAGACAGAGTACTTGGAAAGAAAATTATTAGTCAAACATAGCTGTCCTAGACCTGGTGTGTTGGCTTGGTGGAAAAACCACTTCTAGATGCAGACAGCTACAGTATAAAATACATTTCATTGCTTTCTATTTCTCAGCTTCCAAAGAGTTCTTGCCTCTCTCTAACATGACAACAGATACATCAGCCAGGATGTAGTTCATAAAAACAACAACAGTTAAAAGAGTCAACTTTTATAGAAAAAAAGAGTATTATAAGTACTGGGGAAAAGTTTTGTGAATTCAGGCTAGCTATTGAAACATTTAGACCACCCCTAAAATAGCAGCTACAGTTCACAGGGGCCAGAGCTACACAAATTCCAGCTCTCCCTATGTGGTAAGTCTAATACTTTCTTTTCTTATGCTTTAAGGACTTCAAATAGGGTTTGTGCATTTGACTCCTTTTATCTCTTTCATAGAGTTCTCTCTGCTTTTAAATCCCTAAGTATCTCTGTCCTCCCCCTGCCATTCCTTAACAGATCCAGGACAGCACAAATAATGCCTCTTGGCTTTGAACACATCATGGCAAATTTCACTGACAGAGGGAAGATGTACGAGCAGTTATCTGGGATAGTTTTACACCAATCCATCTATTGTCCGCTGTGTTCACAATCTTGGGCTGGAATGAATTTCAGGCAAAGTGCATCCCCTCACAGACCACTTAAAAACAGAATAGGTTCTGTCTGAGGTCCCAGTCCTATCTGATGCTAAGCACCTTACTGCATCGGGACCTCACTGAGAAATATTCCACTCAGATTTCTCCAGGGCTTCATAGGGCTTTGTCTCTGGACAATGGAAAGATGACAGGCAACAGTTTTGGTGCCTAAAATCCTCCACAGTTCTAGGAAAAAAATTGACCCCATCTGTATGAAAAGACACCAAGTCAATTGGTAGAAATGAAGAAGGAAATACTTAAAAGGAAGGGGGAAAAAAACTCCTTCCTAAATGATGAACCCGCAGGTTTCTCTCTTGCTTCTGCTACCATGTAGGGTTTTTTGGGAAGGCAGCACTTGAAGGGATTCACCTGAATAAAGCTGCACAATTTTGTCCTGCATATATAGGACTGGGGCTTTTGTAAGATATTCATGACAGAGACTTGTATTTCTTCTTCTGTCTGGTGCCCGTTGTTCTTTTGAGAATGGTATAAAACAAGAACTAATCATTACAGTAATAGCATGGAAATCCAGTTATTTACATTTTATAGGTATTCTGTTTAATCAGTGCAATAAGACATAGACTATTTGGTGTCTCCATAGTACTGTGCTCTCATACTTTGCCATAAATTTTAGCCTTTGGTGAGAAAGACAATGGTTATAGAAAAACATTCACTGCTCTGCTATTGTATTATAATTCCAAATGCAGGAATTCTGTGTTTCAGCTAAGACATATTTGCATAATATTAAAGCTTGAATTATAAAAAAAATGTGAAATGCCTGCAGTTTATATTGTGAAACATTTGAAAGTAAAGCAGATTTTAACAAACTTTTCTGTAGCACTGTATTTTGAAACATGCAGTTCATTAGGGAAGAAAACACAGCTTGTGTAATGAGGGATTGCTATAAGTAGATTTAATATATTCTAGCATTTAAATATTATTGTTGATCATAAAAGATAAATGCCCTTTGGTTACAATCCTCTTATTAAATGCAGCAAATTTATTTTGCTTGAGTGTGGCAAGTAAGTTTGAACTAAAATGTAAATGCTTAACAGGCTCTGCGTATGTGCACGCAGGCGTGTGATGAAGAGATGGGGCATTTTCCCCAAAGCTTCAATTTCAACTTGCTAATTTGTTATCATTGTTCATTAACTATGTGGTTGACCTAAGATGAGCCTGAAGGATTACAGAATATTTGTCTAACTATTTAACAGAAGCTTATAAAATAATAGCATTTGTTAAACACCTCAGGTTTCCCTCCCACCACAGCTGTAATCTGAGGACGTTGAAGGGTTGAACACAAACACGGTGCTGCTCAGCTGGGTCAGATGTGTCAGCCCAGCTTGGTTTGAATAGGTAACCCAGTCCACAGTGTAACTACATTAAAGGGAGTTTCTGAGAAACCACTGTCAGCTCTCTGATTTCATGCTGATTTGCTTCTGGATGGGAGCTGCTGTTTTTCATTGGGTGGTTGAGTAGCTGGGATAATCAAATTCATGTCACCTGCAAGCAGGGGTGGAATGAAGAGCATGACTAAAAGGGAGGAAAACCAGGGTAGTGTTTCACTGTCACCTATGTCCTTAAAATACTGCTTACGTTTGCCATTACATTTGCTGTCTGTGGAGTTTCTCATGGGAATACTGACAGCTCAAAGCTCACAAAAGCCAAGCCTGCAAAAGCTTTGCAGAGAGCAGGTGCTGTTACCTTGCTTGAACACCACCAGTTTGGAGAACTCTTCAATAAGGGGGAACTGGGTGTCACCCTTCCTCCTGCTTGGCTCAAACCCCAGGGATTTTTGATGTGTGGACCTGTTTGGACAGGAGCTGTGCAGCCCTGACTGGCCATAAAGTGATTTTGCTGGAGCTTCCAGAGGACTTTGCACTATCTGCTACTGTCATGCAGAGATAACCTAATTTCTACTACTTGATAAGAAAGACTCTCATATCTCAAAGGAAAAGAGAGCTCAAAAAAAATTCAACACTTGAAGCTTGTTAGAATAAGAACACACCATATGGAAATTATCTACATTGCTTCTGTCAGGATGTACCAGATGGGGCTTAGGGTAACAGGCTTGCCTGCTCAGGCTCCTCTGCTCTCACAACCCCCATTAGATGAACCTCAACACAAACTGCTTTTTACCTGCCATGTTGCAAAATACTGTTGTACCAGCCCAAAAACCCAAGGAGGAAATTCAGAGCCAGAGTCCAAGTTTCCTGCTATGGCAGATCTGATCTCTCATTAAAGATTTCAACCTGACTGGAAGCTCACGTGTACTAACCTTGCTCCTTGAGGACACACCACAGAACTCACTGGTAGGGTGTCCCAGGTAGAAAAACCTTTTTGAGAGTGTGGTAAATGTTGAGAACAAATTCCAACTTAGAGTTTCAACAGAAACTTTAAATAACACTGTCAGGGATCTTATAAGTGTTAGGACTGAAGTCAGAATTTACCAACATAAGAAGACAGCACAGGACATGTGTTTGCCCAGAAACAGACTTTCAGACCTTGAAAATAAGTCCTTGGTAGTTGAGTTCCTTGATAGTTAAAGAGGTACTTCCTTTCTAAGCCCCTTTATGAGTTTCCAGAAAGATTACTTCTTTAGGCTGATACTTTTGTAGCTTTTGGAAAGTTTGGTAAAAATCCATATGGTTGGTTTAGAGCATGCTTAAAGAATTGTTTCAGATGTTAAACTTGTGCTAGGGTAACTGAAAACAGTTCAAACTTGGCATGTAATCTCCAGCGAGAAATGTGGGCTTGGATAAGTTGGAAAAAAAATTGGTTCAGAAAGAAAGGAGTTATAAACAAGTGGAAATCGTATGCTTCGGTAATCCAGATGTATGCCAGGCAAGCACAGACGTCTGGATATCCACATGCTGGAATAAATGCATCTGTATTTATTTAAATGTGTGATGTAATGTGCATGTGCAAACATCTCAGTAAATGGTAGGCATGTTAATTTTTCCCATCTCACAAAATAAATATAGACAATACATGAGATCGACATATATGTCTGGCTGACCAACAGAACAACCCAGAGCTCTTGGACACCAATGAAAAGACTGTTCCTGAATGTAATGGAATATGGGTCAGGGTCCAATGCCCTACAATCCTGCTCATATATTAAAAACCAGAAAGGGTAAATACACATGTAGAATGTTAAAAGCCTCATCAGTCCTTAAAAGTTTCCATTACACTATCTCAGATAATGCTTAGTGCCAACTGTGATGAATTAAAGTTTCCACAGCCAGCAAAAGCTGTTCAAAACCTGAAATGTAATATACGATTTTCTTGATTCAGATTTTCAAAATACAACCTTTTAAACAGAGGTTCAATCATCAAATCCACAGGATAAGTAGCTCTGGGTTTTCTTGCTGAAAATCCAAATTACTTTGGTGCCAAACCTTCATACGCCTAAAACTGGTGTCGCTCCACCAACTTCAGTGGAGTGATGCTGATTTACACCAGCTGCATGGCTGGCCCATAAATATTTTCAGTTGATCTGGATAATTTTATATATTATAAGAATTTTCTTTATGGATTACATGGCAAAACATTTGTTCTCAGCTTCCATAATGTCAGGCTCTGTGAATTTATTTTAATATGGGACCAGTTGTGTGGTTCTGTTATTGCACAGCTATATACATTTGTGCTCACAACACAATTTTACTGCACATCTTCCCATTTATGCACATATATCCTAGAAGAAGAATTGCCATCACTTATCCATAAGAAGTCAGACATTGGTGGGGAAGAGTGAAGCTGCAGCTGCTGTGGGAAACAAAGCACTGAGTTTCAAGCTGTTGGCCATGCAAAAATTTCCACCATAACACTTGGATAAATGTAATTCCCTGCATGTAGTTATGTTAGTGGGGTTTTAAAGTTAATCATGCATGTTGTTATTCATCAGGAGGTAATGCTGGACACTTCACTTGGCACTGTGACACAAAGGTAAATCGTTTCCAAGGATGCTGAGTAGTGGGAAAATGAGATTTTATTTAATCTATGATCTTCCCCTCTTGTATTGCCACTTACTGAAGGTCCCTTTTCCTCTGCAGCACTTTGTTTGAAATAGCTCAGGGTTTGGGTCTGTTATGGGGTCATGTTATGGGGTCAGTGGGGTCAGTCACACACTCAGGCCCCTCCTTGCTAAGCCCCTGCCATGAGCAGCAAGGTGTGCAGCCACCTCCACTGAGCCTTGGGCAGGACACACACCAGGCAGCCAGGCTTGGCTGGAGATCCAGGGAGGGAAATATCCTCCCAGCATCCCAGGAAATGTGATCCATTTGATCACAGATCCTTTGGGGGTGCACAGATCCTTTGAGGGTGCAGGTAAATAAAACATATTTACAGCGCATTTCATGAGAATGTATGAAAAATTGATTCCTGACACCTTCTGATAAATACAGAATCATGGCAGAATTTCACAAAAGTTTGCTTAAAAACTGTTCTACCACTTTGTCCTGCTTTTTCTCTGATTAAGGGTAGCCCATAACATTCTGGTCTGTAGCGTGTTTGGTTTGTGTTGGTCATTTATTAATCCCCAACAAAATATTTCTCAGTTAAATGTTAAAGCAGAACACAATTAGAGGAAATGGAACAAACTTGCCCAAGAAGGAGGCTATTTGTCCTGCTCTCAAAACCCATTCAACCATCTGATAAAGTCCTCCTGAATCCAAACCCAAGTGGTTACAGACTGAGATTGAGCTATATGGTCTGGTAAATTGGCAGAGCCTGAGAGCAGTTACCAGCACCTGCCCAGATGGTACCTATCTTTGCTTTTATAAGCCCCACTTTCATTTACAGTTTTCTAGAAGAGAAAGTTCAAAGCAGCAACAACTATTTAATATGTGTAGACTTTCCTCTATATGCCAGGGAAATTAATACTAAAGAAATTTCCTCAGTTGCCTTAGACTGCAAGTGCCATTTAAAAATCAGCCCTCTTTTCTTAATACCCATGGGCTCTGTGGCACAAAGTACAAGGAAAAACCAGTATAGTTACCAGTTCCCAGAGGGGAAACTGAGGCTGGGGAGGCTGAACAGTGTGGCTGGAGATTCACAAGGTTTAGTTGTGCCTTGCTGCCAGCTCAGGCAGGTTCCCAGGGACAGCTCCTGGATCTTCAAACACTGCAATATCTGCTGGAGCACAAACAGCACAGAGGACAGGGCTCTCTGCCTGCTCTCCCACACTTCAAATAAAAGCAAGGCTGGCAAGGGTTAAAGGCTGTGAAACTCTACATTAAACAGTCCTGCAGTGCCAGCAAGGGTTAAGACAAGTGACACGGGAGACACAAGGGGACTCTCCTTCTGTGCTACATATGTAGATGGGTATTAAGGGCATGCATCTCTCCTCATCTAAAATCATGAATTTTTATGAAGTAAGCCCTGCATTCCCATAATTCAGTAGGGTGCACTTTGCAGACCCTAAAGTGCTGTCACTACAGAAGGTTTCATTGCTTGCACCTGCTAAAACATTTGAGGTATTTGAGAGGCAGTGAAACACATTTGCTTTTCATTTTATCTGACTTTGAAAATCTTTGAAGTGTTTAATAGTAGTCCAGAAAAGATTTCTGCCTCTTAATCATTTACTTGTAGGGCACATTCTCCACTGGTAGCCTGTCAGGCAGAAAACGAGTTTAGCCCAGTTTTATTAAGTGCCACATGCCGAGTCAGTGTTCATTAAAGGTGTTTTAAGGTTTGAATTATGTAATTTATGAGAAAAAGAAATACAAAATTCCATTGTTTTATTAATATGCAGCACAGGATATACTGCTAATAACATATTTTTTAAACAGAAGTTTTATTAAAAAAAAAGCTTTTATAGGGGGCTACAGATAGGCTTTTAAAAATCTCTTTTTCCCTGTTTAATAAAATTGAAAACATTTTAATTCAATCAACATAGATTTGAAAAAAAAGGAACTATTCTTAACCTGTCCTTTCGGTCACTTTCCTTTACACACATTGTAGACAAAGGGGGAAAAATAAAAGAAAAATTAGAATATTTTTAAGAGAAGTGACAGTATACGTTACTAAAAGAAAGCCACAGCTAAAGCCTGCAGTCAGATGTTAATTCTACAGAAGTTACAAAGGAAAAAAGAAAATAAAACCTCCAAATTTTAACCCCCAGAGACACTACTTTCCAAAATTGTCTTAAATTGCCCCCATAGAATCACAGCTTGTGGGATATTTTTAATTAGATGAGGGCTTAACCCAATCTTTTGGTAGCCCACTAAACTACTTTTATGGTTTGCACTGTTTTAATGCTGTAAATAGGTTTTCCTAAGCACATGTGAAAAGCAGAACTTATGAAATATAAGAAGGAGTCTATTTTTCTTCTCAACCAGTCTGGCTCCAGTTACCTGAGCCCGGTGTTGGAAGCCCAAGGTAGGACTGGTCCTGCTGTCTTTCAGCCCCTGGGACAGAATCACATCCACCAAGGGATCTCCTTCCCCAACCTCTGTGGCAAAACTCCCACCAGTGTCCTCTAATTTGACCTGAAAATGAGGTTGTGTGAGGCCTGGGGAACCAAGACCTGAGTTTAATATGGACTTTTATTGCCATGGGAAAGTCATACTCATCCTAACTTATACCAAACCGGAATTTATTAACCCCTTCAAGGCAGGGGAGGTTTCAGTGGGTTGTACTGGTGGGTTTGTTTTGTTTGCTTCTGTTTAATTTGTATAATTGTTTTGTTATTTACTGGTGGTCTGAAAAGTTCTAGGAACAGAGGAACACTGGTGCTTTAGGGTGGAAATGCTCTGTCCATGAGACTGAGCTGCTGGATGGCTCAGGCTGTGCAGAATGGAAAGAGCTGGTGCCCAACATCAGTGCTTAAGAAAAAAATAATCATTGCAGATTCCAGACAAGTCACTAATTTTGGACCCTCGTGTGACTAATCCTGCTCATATGTTGGTAGTGGGATGTTCATGTGGAATCTTATCACAGTTCATGGAGAGGAATATATTAATATCAGAATTTGAGATTTGGCTTTTCCAGCAATGGAACTCTGCATGTACCTCACACCCCACTGAAGTAAAGCAGTTATGCCCTCTGCAAGGGACACTGGGAGTCAATAATTGCCAAAAAGCTGCAAAATATGAAGTTGCTGACATTGAGTAATTCCAGCAATGGAACTCTGCATGTACACTCCTCTCATGTAAAGGAGTGATGCTCTCTGCAAGGGACACTGGGAGTCAATAATTGCCAAAAAGCTGCAAAATATGAAGTTGCTGACATTGAGTAATTGGTTATAAGAAGTGGTAGAGAGAATACACGTGTGATACCAAAACATCTTCAAGAGAGGTGGTAATTATACTTGATCACAACCATTAATTTTTAAATGTAAGTTAAGAAGCAGGAAAAACTTGTAACTATATTAAGAATTTGTTCATTTGATCCAGAGTAAGATTTTAATGAATTTTCTGGAAGCATAAGCAAAGAACTTTAAAAAACCCCTTGCCCTGCAGAAAACACACCTTTAAAAACCTGTTTGCTTTGAATGAAGCATTATTTCTACAGTGAAGTCCTCATTTTATGGCAGACACATGCTTGTAAAAGCTGCCATTGTTTGTGTGGAAGGTGTGAGGAAAAAAATACAAGGGGAAAAACTGGCAGATGCTTTTACCTTACAGGATTGGCTTTAAAGACAGCTCCTCCAGCCCTGGCTCTGCTGAGGAGCCACTGGCACATGCAGCCTCGCTGATGCAGCACTTGGGAAATTGGTGAACCAGAGCAGGGCATCAACTTTTGCTCCAGCTCTTAATTATGGCAATCAGAGATTGAGTCCTCCTCAGTTGCTGAGGCAGCTCCTTTTTGGGAAGAAAAGCAGCATTGTGGTAATTGTGCTGCCATCTCTCACTGCAGCCCACCAGAGATGTGGAGTGGGAGGAAGTACCAACGAGTCTGCTGCTGCTTCTTTTGACACTCACAGAGCAGCCTACATGCTGTGGCCACATCCACACCAGCTTGGAAAGCCTCCTGCCCTTGGGCACATACAAAAGGAGCAGAATGCTTGTCTGCTGGGCTCCTCACCTCATCCCCAGAGGATGGGAGCACTCCTTACCTCTCTGAAGTCAGTAGGGAGAGGGTGTTTTTAATTCCAGTGGAGGAACTGGCTGCTTTGGTTTTATTGCAGAATCATGCTAGTAATACATCCAGATTACTGCAGCTCACAGTAAGGAAGTCAATTTATAATGACTTTGCCATTGTCCTGTTGCTAATGTGCCACATTTGATTCTCCTCAGCTGGCTTTGAAAGGTCTCTTTGAGGAAGGAGGAGATAGCACCCTTGCTTATGAAAAAGGCAAATTATACCCAGGGGCAACATTGCTGCACAACAGGAAAAGGCCAGCCTCCTCCCAGGAGACATGGCCCCAAATTAAATGCAAGTAATTTCCTGACTAACCTGTGATTTCTATCTGGTTGTGGCTTCTGGCATACAGCTAAGTCTCCAGTTCTGCTGTTCTGTTCAGCAGGTCTCACATGTGCTTTCACTTTCATTTCCAAACGTTAATACAGAACAGCCCATTCACAACCTGCTGCTCAGGCAGCGGGGCCAAGGATGCTGGCTCTGGGCAGTGCAGCCACGAGCAGCAGGAAGGACACTCTGCTCAGCTGTCACCCCCAGAGGGGTCCCTCAGCCACAGCAGCAATGTGCAGCTGGCACAGAAGGTGAGAGAGCGACACCCTCCTGAGAATGGTTCCTGCAGGTCCCACCTGGCCACCCAAGAGGGTTTGGAGTCTGGCTGCTCCTTTCCCCATCACCAGCCTAAAAGTGATGGAGCTGCCACAGGCATGGGGCTGGAAGAACCTCTGCCAGCAACTTTCTACTCAAGAGTGGGCAGATCTCTGTGCAGAAAATCACCAGCCTGAGGTGAAAGTGTTTGTACAGCAGCAGAAAGGACTCAGCAGCAGGTTGGAAGGGTGGAAACCCTTTTGGTGTTCTGTGGCTGGACATCCTTTTCCCCTTGTCCTCGGGAAAAGGATGAGTTCTAGGGGGTTCCATGGAGGGTGTGATGCAAGAAGAGAGCCGTAAAGAATAACATAAATTACATTCAATGTAATTTTTGAGGAAGGAAGGAAGGAAGGAAGGAAGGACAAAACAGCATGCAAGCTCGCAAGCTCCACTGGGCAAGCAACGGCAGATTTACTTGACTAAAAGTACACTATCATGATTTATCCCAAATTCCTGTCTCCCTCTTGTACTTTTACAGCATTTAGGGATAATTTCTATGGACACTGTAGCACTTTTGCATTTTGATCTACTGAACTCTCAGTTCAGTGGATCATCTGGATATGGGTCACAGACATCCCTGAAATGAAGTGTGCAGAATTAGGGTGAATAGACTGACCCTATTTTAACTTATCAATAATGTGGTTAAGAAGTCAATGGTAATAAATACAAGGACATACCAAAATCATCTCTAGAAGCTATCTAAAGTTGAAACTAATATGTGTTGTGGTAAAACAGGACAGCAACTTTCTTAGTGCTCCCTGATGTCATCAAAGATAGAAAGAGATCACACATTGATTTGTCTTTTTCTTCATGAATTTAGACTTTAAGGAACTTTACACTCAAAAAGCATATAAAAAGCTGTAGTGGTTTACTCACATCAAGCTGGACAAATAATCAATGTCAATCTTTTCAGGTTCAGGGTAAACTAAATGTTTATGCTGGTTTTAGATTTTCATTTGAGAGTACTATTTTGTCACTCTTGGTTTATTTAACCTAAATAGTTAATCTCTACTATGTCTTCTGGTGCAGCAGCAAAAGCATTCCTTTCACTGGTAATGGCAGAATTTCTAGTGGTGTGAGTGAATTCATACTGGTCACCACATAAAGAGAAGGCTGTAATATAAAGAGACTGTACCAGTTTTATTAAGTTGATATTATCAAACTAATAAAACCTGTGTGTGTAAATGATATGGAATATTGGTGCTGTTTGTTGAGGAACTGGCACAGAAACAGCACTGAATGAAATACATCTGGGATAAATAACCCAATTAATATAGTAAATAACAGGTTGCACAAATTTAATCAGTTGGAGAATTATTACATGCGTAAGTAGATACTCTGTGGGGGGCAAAACTTACACTTGATGCACAGGCCTGAAATGGTCAGTATGCTCTTGATTTTGCTGTGAAAATGCCTATCTGCTTCAAGTCAAGGTGGTTTTCAGGTTGACGGATTCCTTTTAATTTCTGAAGTGACTGTTCTATACCAAAAAGTAGAGATTTTAATTTGGATTTTGATTTGCAAAGTTACAAACTTACAAACTCAAAGACATTTTCTTCTAATTATCTCTTAGGCCCAAGTGAACCTCAAAGTCCAAGCAGAAACAGAGGTAATGTTGTGAATTTCAACCTCATTTGTGATTAAAACATATGAGAAGCAATCAGTTTAGGAAAGGTTTCCTCGTGAGATTAAAAATGGATACCACCTTGGTAAATAAGTACAGAAATACTTTAATGCCCCCAGGCAGTGCTTTTTGTTTGTAAGAGAAACAAATAATAAATCAGGTTTTTGTTGCAAATTTTTGCAAAGAGCGTTTGCTCATTAATTTCTGTGGGGAACATGCCTCAGGTGTTTCAGTGATTGTTAATGCTTTTGCTACAACAAGTTTTAGTACTTTACAAGACATCTGTATCTTGATATATAAATATATATTAAAAAAACAACAAAAAAATTTTTTCTTACCTTTTTTTTGATACTTGGTTTTAAGCTTTGGCTGGGGTGAACTTTTCTTTTTGGCTAAATGTCCGTGTTTACAAGCGAAACACTGGATGCTTTATTTTTCCTCAGCATCGCTTCGGAGGAAATGCCTCAGCATTGTATTTACAAGATACCCCGAACTGTCAGTTTCCTTGAAACACAATGTATTTAATACAAAGCCATTAAGCCTTGTAAAACTGTCAAAAATGTAAATGACACTTGTAATAAAACCTTGTCGCGTGACCGGCCCTGGCTAATCAGGGTTGATGATATCACTGCAGCTGATCACGGCTGGCGCTGCGAACATTTCGACAGCTTTACGGCCTGCGTGGATTTGTGTTATTAAAATTGTACAGTTTTGTAAGGAATCCGGGATTTAATAAAGCAGCAGAGAAACTACAAAAGGGACAATATATCCCACTAAAAGCGAGTCAGGCTTTTTTTTCTTAAAAAAAAAATTAAATAAAAAAATAAACAGAGCGTACAAGCCTGTGTGTGCGTGCGTGTGTGCCTGGGAATGGGGAAACCTGGAGAGGCTCTGCCTTGCCTGCCTCGTGCAGGGTACGGGCTGCTCGTATAAACCACTTTTATGTATTTATAGCTCGGCAAATACCTTGCATCTGCGAGACCATAAAACAAATTACAATGTATCCAATTGCTTCAAGGTGGCGAATTGTGCTTAAACTTAATGACTTGTACAGATTATAGGAGAAAGAGCATTACCTGTTTAATGTCTTTTTTAATAAGTAATTCCCAAACAAGTATAGTAAATGGGAGGCTGGGAGTTTGGTTTGGTTTGGTTTCAGGTTTTTTTTTCCTCTTTTCCTTTTTTTTCTTTTTCATCCCCTGAGATGTGAACATGGTGTTGTGAATACAAGGTAATGCACCCTTTTATTTATTTTGCAATCCTTGGAACTGCTCCCCAGGGCACAAACATGTCAGAATAGCAAAGACGAGAATACATATTCTCCCAAAAATCTATAAATTCAACCTAATGGGGCAGATATCAGAAAAATGTGTTGGGTTGAAGGCACATAAATCACCCCAGGTTTCCTGGCATGAGCTGGCACTGCGTGCCTTATATTTCAGCCAAATTATTCCATTTGTTTCTGAAGATATTTTAATCCCTCGTGACCTCAAACTTCCCGTGAACCAGGGCCCGAACAAAAGGCCGCCCACTGTCTTTGCAGTAAATCTGTTGTCTCCCTTCTCGGCCCGCAACCTGGGATCATAGATCACCCCTGCACCGCAGCTTGCTTCAATTTACTCAATTAACTCGAGTAAAGCACTTGTAAGTTTGCAGATGTTGCTTTATTATCAAGGCCTAAAACGTACACGGGGGTTCAGGAGCCCGAGGTTACGGCGAGGTTGTGCGGAGGGGGAGGGAGGGAAGCGCGGCCCCACAGCCGCTGCCCGCGCCCCGGCCACCCCCTCCGAGCCCTGCCGGGCACCCACTGCTCTCCTGGGGGCTCCCCGATGTTATCTGGCACGCAGAGGGGATGGCAGAAGCAGGTATTCCACCCCGAGATAACGCCGTGATTAACAGATGTTTAATTGGGCCATTCGTCAAACGAAGAACCTGCCTCAAAGTCGGCGGGGCTAAGTAAATTATTTCCAACCCTGCAGGTGTTGGACTGGCAGCTCTATTACTCTTCTGAAAACGGGCTTTAGAAGATTTTTATATGAAAAGATAATTTATTTCTATGGGGATTTTTTGCAAGGGCATGCAGTGATAGGACAAGGGGGAATGGTTTTAAGTTGGAGGAGGGTAAATTTAAATTGGATACTATGAGGAAATTCTTCCCTGTGAGGGCGGTGAGGCATTGGAACAGGTTGCCCAGAGAAGTTGTGAGTGTCCCACCCCTGGGAGTGTTCAATGCAGGCTGGATGGGGCTCTTGACAGCCTGGTCCAAGTGGAAAGATGTCTCTGCCCTTGGCAGGGTGGGGGAACTAGATGACCTTTAAGGTCTCTTCCAACCCAAAACATTCTTTAATTCTATGATCACATCTTTATTTATCTAACATACTTTCAAGTCTGGGCCCTGTTCTCCTTCATTTTGCATGACTTCTAAAAATAGGCCTTTTGCCTTGGTTTCATATCTTCCACAGGACTTTGCTAAAGTTACTGGGGATTCTCTTGAATATCCTCCAGAACATCTTTAACCTATATTACACCTTAGGAGCAGACAGGGCTTTGTGTGTGTGGCAAAATGCTCACAATGAAAGAATAACAGGAGCAGCGACACCAATGCCAGCAGTAGCAGGGTTTACATACTGGTAGTCTGGTAGCATGATCACAAGGCAGTCAATAACACTGCATGCCCATGCTTTTTGTAATCTGTGTGTCACCTACAAGTTTCTCAGCTTAGACCACATCTCTGGAACAGCAAGAACAGAAAAACCCCCAAACCTCTGTTTCTGGGTGTCTTTTGTCCCTAACAACATTCATTTTATGCTGATAGTTTTACAGTTTCTTAGCTTTGCAGTCATCTTTGTCAGGCTGTGTTGGGCTTAAAGGGTTTTGGCACATGAAGCAATTTCTACTGGTGACAGTAATTGAGCAGACTGGAATGAGTTAAGGGAGGTACGACTGTGTTGATTTCTCCTGCATCATCTAAACTCAAACTTGGGTTTGATAGCAAGCCAAATTTTTCATCTTCAGTTTTCAGTATCTGTAATGCTTTAAATGGAGAAGCCAAACTAAACTCAGGAGAATTCACATGGCTGACAAATGTGGATGCAAATGGCTTCATATTTTTTGCGTAATATTTGTGTGCAAAAGTCTCTCAAACTCTTCTCAGCTTTTAACTTTCTTGAGAAAAGAAAGTTAATTACTTTTTAAATATGCCATTCTATTTCTTTTTTTACTCGCAGCATTTTTTCAAAATAGTGGTCTGTTTTGTTTCTGTACATAATGGAAGTTAATAAAATATGTGCCAGAAGCCAGAAATATGATGAGCTACAAGGCATACTCCAGACTGTTAGGAAAAAGAAGAAAGAGTTGGCCTGTAATTCCACAGTTTATCAGTATTTCTCCTTAGAATAGATATTACTTTTGGTGTTTTTTCCCCAAAATATCTGGTCCAAATCTCAATAATTTGCCCCCTTTTCAATCTCTAGCTCACCAATTTGTGCTCATTTTAAATCTCTCCCCTGTGCCAAAAACTGCCTGTTGTTAGTCCAAAGTTTAAACCTGAACTAAAGTCCACCATGTTTTTTCTTCTGAAGTGGACTTAGGTTGGATCACATCTATTAAATTAAGAGAGCTGGAGAAGGAATCCCAACAACCCAGTACAGATCCATGAATTCATTCAGTTTTATAGCTGCAGTAGAAAGGAGCAGGTCCATGAAAGCATCAGCTTGCTGTTTCTGCATCTCCAGGTGGCCACTGGCATCCAGGCTCATTCCCACCTGCTTTAGGCCCTGGCATTAAGTACTTTATTGAGAAACTGTTCCTGCTTCCTGTAGGCAGTGCACAGAGACAGAAATCTCACCTGAGCTGCCTCCCTGTCTCCACTCTGTAGGGGGATCTTGGTGACAGAACTCTTGAAGTGCTGGGACCTGGTTTATGAATATTGGCTGTTTGCCAATATTCAAGAAGAATAGAAATAAACAAATAGAATAGAAAGAAACAAATTTGTCTATCAACCAACCCATTTTACTGAGTATCCCAGAAACTGCTGGAACATGGAGTCTGTGTTGCACTGGGTAAAACTTATGCAGTGCGAGGAAGGGATTACTGAGCTGTCTTACACTGTTGTTTCTTCCTTCTCTTCTGTCTGGATGAGTTTTCACATCCCTGCATGGAGTTTTTTGGCCACCTGGTGCCCTGGCTGGAATACCAGCAAGGCTGGGGCAGCACAAGGTGCAGGATGATTTAGGGCTTTGCAGGCTGTAACTCCAAGGGATTCACAGACGCTGGTGCTGCCGTGTAGCAGCTGGCATGGAAGAAGCCATCTTCCCTCAGATACTGATAGGCTGCCATCAAAACCTGCTACCTGAAAGCTCTTTTGGGTGTAACTATTCCAACTCCAGCCACTGCAGTGTTGGAGCTGTTTTTGACAGCTGATTTTGCAACCAGGAGACAGCCTTTGAATTAAAGAGGAGATAGGTTAGATCTTGACCTGTAAAACACAGAACCATCATCTCAAGCTTGGTGAGGTCTGTGGGGAAGCAATATCCTGTACTGGCACAGCTGCTGTTGAAAAGCCAGAAGCATATATGAGGTGTTCTGGTTTCTTGCAGGTTCCTATCATGACTTCCATTATGATTTTCACAGTTCAGCAGGGCTGGGTGGAAAGAGCTCATGGCTGTGTCTTGCCACCTCTTCTTTCTTTCCAAATCCCAGTTTGGAAACAGTTCTGAAATAATTTCCTGCAGGTGATGAGGTACCTTTTTACCCTACTGTTTCTCTGGGACCTTGCACTTGGGACTGTTCACTAAATAAAGATCTCTTGTTACCCTGAATTTGCCAGTTATTCTATAGAATTACAAAGCACTAGAGTACTGAAAGGCTTTTATTTCAACAGCCAGCGAGGATCATGCATTCTCAGGCCTTTTACAGAAGAATAGGTAAAGTGTGATGCTGTGAGCTTGTGTGTTGAAATGTCTGTGGGCCCATTCCAGCTGTGTCTACTGGGCTATCCCAGTTCTCTCTCCCCACCTCTGTGGTTTCTGTTCTCAAACCTGCTGGAACAGACCCTCTCTGCTTCAGCACTGGGAACATTTTTCAGCTGATTAAACCCTTCTGCATTGTTGCATTCTGCTTCTCACCAGCATATCTTCTTCACTTTGTCCTGTATGTTTGGGCTCACCTCTCTTTCCCCTCACAAATCACTCATCCATGAACTGCTGGCACCTCTACCCACATATTTTTGTATCCACCTCAGCAGGAAATCAATGCACCTTGATGAGCATTGCAAGCAGGTCAAACTTTATATTACTAGAGAAAAGTCTTAGCACTGTTGCTTCAAACTCAGCCGCAGTTCAGCCTCTCACTTTCCTCCTCCTAAATACAATTTTATTTGATACCTCAAAATCAAGTTCCAAGAAATTCCACATGGTCTTGTTGTGAATCATGAGCCTACAGCGTGTCTTCTCTGAATACTGACTTGGCTTTGCACAAATTTACATAGAATATGCTTAGAATAATAACTGGCATTGACTTCACTAGAATAAAGTGAGATTGTTTTTTAGTTTGTTGTCAGTATGAAAAGACAAAAATATTTTGTAAAAATAGAAGAGGATGTTTGGCAGATTCTTGTGGATTGAAATGAAAATGATAAACAGAATTTTGTTCCAAGAGAATCAGAAGTTTGATTCCAATGTGCATCTTTTAAATAAATTATTTTAAAATGAAATTCCAGAAGAATGTCAACCAGAGATGGTTTTAACCTGAGGAGTGGGGGGTGTGCATTTTCTAACTCAGACCCCACCATCCTATTCGAATCCAGTGTTGAGGAAAAATGACAGAAACTCATGAAACATCTTGGTATTCAATCTTCCTTTTTTTTCATTAAAAAAACCCTACAAATGTGACTTATGCAAAATAATAAAAGCAACGTGAAGGTCACCCTCCACTTCAGAGAAGCTGGAATGTGCTTGAGTTGTCAGGGATTGTAATAAGTGAATAACCTTCTATTTTTGACATCAACAGCACAATGACCATCAGAGACACAGACTAGGACAGTGCTAATCAAAAACATTTTGGGTTCCTGGGATTTTGTGCCATTGAAAGTCATGAGATTCTGTCAGTTACACTGAAGGCTGTTTTGTTGCAAATAGTTGGATCTTCTTTTCTTTTACATAAGCGAAGTTGAATAATATGCAGCAAATTGAATGACAGATACAATTTTGAAGGCTAAAACCTAAAACCTTTAAGCAGTGATTTAAAAGCTAATTATTATGGATATAGCCATTCAACATTCATTTCTTAATATTGTTCCCTCAAGAAATAGTGATTTAGTCAACCAATTATTTTATCTCTTTTAGGGATACTTTCTTAATTGCAAAACAATCTAAAAATATAATCAGCATGCTAAATACATGTGGTATCTTGTTTAGAATGCCATGTTGGAGGAAGAATGCAATTAAACTGTCAAAACGTAATTGTTTCTCATATTTAATTTAAAGAGGTTGATTCACATTTGCTTTTCATGTTTAGGAGTTAAAAAACAAAGCAAGCTACTAGTGCAGCTACTAGTTGTTAATAAATACAACTTAAGCTCGGAGCACTGACGAAAGCTGCCTCTGTCATTGCCATCAACAGACAGGCAAATATTCCCTCTTTCCCCCTCCTCAGGTAACTGCATTCTCCTGTTTATGCAGATGCACGCAGATATTTTCACCATGATGTCAAACCAACCACCACTTACCTCCAGGTCAAAAGAAGTGGGTCTTTCTCCTTTTCTCCTAAATGTCAGTTTTGTGATCCTGTAAGGCTTTTTTTTTTTTCAGTAGCAAACGACTTTTTAAAAGTTGTATGACATCCAGTTAAGGAAAATCTTTGAGTGAAATTAATCCAAATCTGCTGGGCCCCAGTCAAGTTGCCGGGAGCTTTTCAATCCCACTTATCTCCTGAACAAAGATAGAGGCCCAATGGAATCAGTAGCACTGGGAATTAACTTCAGATCTTAGATGGGGTGGAAATAATCTCGTGAGCACCACTCTGGATTTCAGTTTGTGGTAGTAAAGAGGGTATCACAGATTACTGCAATTTACTCACCCAAAACCTTACACTTGGGTACTGCTGCCTTAAGTGGTACATTTTCAGGTGAATTGGCCTGAAACGCACATACAAATGCAAGAAAAAAACCATTTCCAGAACTTCATGTCTGCTTTTCCTTGGATATATTACCAAACAGTTTATTTGGAAAATTACACTTTCTTTAAAATACTATCATTTAAGAGCTGTTAAAGTGAAAATATAGATTAAATTAATTTAAATGGAGTATGAATTTAATTATATTGTTTCTTGAGTGTCATTTGTATCCCATATATACTATTACATATACAGACTGAGTGCATTTTATTTTGATTTTATATGTTTTGTCAATTCTGTAACTGGTGCAATAAATAGAACTGGTAGATTGTTATCCCATCTATGGTGCAGCCTTAGGAGAGGGCTGAGAACTTAGCTTAGCATGTGGGTTTCCCACCTATTTGTTGCCAACAGAGTAGATTTGCCCTTTTATTTATTTATATATTTATATAAAAAGGCAGGATCTGACAGAAAAATAATTCAAGGTCTGTATTCCTCTATCTCCTAACATCTCCTCCTTATAATATTCTCCTTGTTTTATAAGAGGGTCCAGCTGCATGTGAGCTGCTAACTGGGGAGAATTCTGAAGAACTAACCAGATTCTGGCAAGCAAAATCTTAGAGGTTCACAGTTATGCCAAAGCTGAGTGGGCATGGGTTTGCACAAACTGCAGGAGACACATCCTTTGCTATAGAAAGAAATCCTTGATGAATGTTTTCTACCAAAATTTTACCCAAAAATCCAAGCCCAAGATAGGCATGCAACGTGGACAAAAGTCTGGCTGTGCAGTTGATGGAAATGGTGCTTTATAATGAAAAGTGTAGGGTGACTTTATGGCCCCAGGCCCTACCTAGAAATGCAGTGTTGGGCCCATTACACATCTCACTGTAATTTGCATGAGACCTGGTTCTCAGGTAGCACCTAGGGAGCAGCAAGAAAGTGACACCAAACCCATACAGTCTAATTTAAAACTTGAGCATTTGGCATTAAGCCTGTGAAACCAACACCTATCCAATATTTTTTTTTTGGCTTGTGTCTGTATCATTCTGCCCTACCATAAAAAGCAAAATAGATTGTAGAGACCCAGGAGTCTTCAGCAGACCTGACCTGTGCTTCCTGCATGGCTTTGCTTCTTCCATGGCAGCATGGAAAGGTGGAGGGCACCCAGTCTCTTGGGGGAACTGTGGTTCTGGAATACAGCAGGATGCCAAAAGGCTGTTTTTGGATGAACTCCCAACTCTATCTTTGCCACATTTACCAGCTAGCAAGCCCCAGGATAAAGAAAAGCAATGTACCTGCCATTTTCGCTCCCTGTTATCACAGGACCATGAAGGTTGGAAGAGACGTTCAAGATCATTTAGTCCATCTGTCAAAACCCAGCACCACCATCATCACCCCTGAAACAAATCTCCAAGTACCGCCTCCAGCTGGCTCTTGAACATTTCCAGAGACAGTAATTCCCTGGCAATCAAATGTTTAACATTCTTTCAGCAAAATTTTTTTTCTGATATTGAATCTGAACCTTCCCTGGAGCAACTTTGGGCCATTTTCTCTTGTTCTTTCACTTGAGACATGGCAGAATAGACCAAGCTCCACCTCACTCCACCCTCCTGTCAGGGAGCTGCAGAGAGCAGTGAGGTCCCCCCATGAGCATCCTGTTCTCCAGACTAAACACCCCCAGCTCCCTCAGCTGCTCCTCACAGGACTTATTTACCAGACCCTTCACCAGCTTCATTACCTGTTTTCAACATATTCGTGACCTGAAACCAGCCTGGGCTGTGGATATCAGTCAAGGAAAAACCCTCTATCCAGAGCAAGAATTGTGGGAGGGGCTGCACTTTCACACTTTGACCCTGCAAATCCTCAAGTCCTGCCCCAACTCTTGGTGGCTCCAGCAGAAATAGAAGCACATTAAAAATCCCCCATGGTCTATAGATTTCTGCAATCACCCTCACCTGAAGAAAGCCCTGATTTGCCTGTGCCAGGCCAGGCCTTGGCTGGAGTCTGGGAATTTCATCCAGGATTTGTGTCCCGTAAGAAGAGGCATTAGGGTTGGCAGTTTGAAATATGACAAACCCCAGCTGGCTCAGTGGAAGGGCCGCTGCCCACGCTCAGCTCCATCCACACATGTGTGGTGCTTGGGGTAACAACTGCCAAGCCTACAGTAAAAGGGGCCAGGCAGGAAGGCAGCCACATGGCTACTCTAAATGATATTAATAAGACTTTATAAAAAAAAGTTAAAAGCGCAACGTAGCTTTTCAAAGTGTTTCTTAGAGATCTCTACATATGTATAGGTGTTTCATGTCTATGAGATAGAGGCTTGGGGTAAATTTAATACAGTATTCTTTTCAGCTTTAGAATTTTTTTATTATTTTTTATTCCCCCTGAAAGCTGTTGATATAAACTGGGACTCATTAAAAACACCTTGTGTTTTGTTTTCAGAGATTCTGAATTTATGTAATTTCCTGGATCATTAGGAAGTAATGTAGCATCAGCAAATGTTCTGGAGGAGCCCTGTCTTGCAAGGAACAGAATATTCCTGCTGCAGTGGATGGCAGTAAAAGGGTGCTTAGCACCTTTCAGGAGATGCTGAGCCTCTCTGCCCAGCCAAAGTCCAGAGATAGCATTCCCAAAGGACAGATACAAGGATATTAAAAAAGACTTTGATCAAAGAAATATTGCTTCTTTCCTCCTTTCACTAAGCAGATGTGCAACGTGTCTTGGGAAAGAAATAGAAAAATTCCTGAGTGATTTATTTGATGAACCTAGTTTTAACCCAGGTTATTGCATGCCTGATACGGTGATGCTGGTTATTAGTTTCCAGTTGAAAATGACCAGATAGAGAACATATTCACTTCATCAATATAATACATTTATTGGTTGTCAAGAGAGTCACATCACACAGATATGTAAATCTGTCACTTTGTCTTAAAAGTGTATTTCTCTATTACAATGTTTCTTGATGTATGTTTTAAGGCAGTAAGGCCTTTTAAATATTAAAAAAAAAACCAAGACAAGGGGGAAGATTTGTCTATTCAATCACAGGATTTAAGACATTAAAAGCAGATGCATCATTTATAAAAGTAGGATTTTATCAAATGCCATAGCAAATGAAAGAACTATATCTACCATATGTAGATATGTGAATTAAAGAAACCTTATTTCTTAGGAAAATTAACAAACTCTTTTGCTAGCCTTAAGGTGGACTACTCCATGATGCTGGTTACTAGTTGACCACAAATCTCAATTTGCTGTGTCAAAAGTAAAATAGAATAGATTCTTTGTTCAAATTATAAAAACAAAATTATGTCTGTTTATAAGTTCATGCCAATAGTGCTAGTTTTGAAAAAATTACATAACTAAAGGAACCCAAAGAAGTTTAATTGTAATTTAAATCTGTTCTTCATCATTAAAACCTGCAAGAACTATCAATAACAATAAATATTTAAATTAGCAAGGAATTTGTTAAATCAATATTTCTCCCTTCAAATTGTGCCAAACCAACTTTTTCAAAATATGATGACATTTTATATTTCAAAACAAAAATTAACACCTACAACCTGATATTTAATTATACTAATCCTTCACAAGGGTCCAGTCCTGCACTGACATGTGTATTTATTAGTAACTGCCCCAGAGTAAAAACAGGTTGCTCAAGCACCCTGAAATACTGAACCAGAGAACCATTGTCTTTAACCACTTTTTTTGGTGATGGGACAGAGAAATAGGGCACACAACCCACTTGAGTCAACATGAGGCCAATAGTGGTTAAATTGGGATTTGTATCAGGCTCTAAAGAAACTTGAAAAAGCAAGCTAGAAAGGATGACAAATATGAAGAAAAATTTATTTATTTTGACTGTACAATAGTAATTAATTATTGTGTGTGTTAGGCATCATAGTACAAACGCAGAGGAACTGCATGAGACCTCCAGTTGCCACAGAAAAATATTGTGTCTCTGAATAGATCCCACTCTCAGGACCTCATCCAGCAGACCCTTCATACATAAAACTGAACTTAAAAAACTTCTCTGTTTGCAGTGCCCCTGGAATTAATGCTATGTCATCTTGGCTAAAACACATGGCAATTTACCAGCTGGGTGTCCTTGCTGAAAAGGAGATCGTAGTACAGAGGGGAACATGCACCCCCCATGGGCAGCTTTACCCAGGATCTCTCCATCCTGCAGAGATTTCCAGCCACTGCACAGTTTAGCTGCAGAATCCTAGATCACACAACCCTTTCCCAGCAGAAGGAATTCACCCTGGGAATTTATCTGGGTTTTGTGGTAACCCCAGTGGTGATCCAGGGCTGCCTCAGAGGATGGGGCTCAGCTGTGGTGAGGGAGCTCACAGGTGGTCAGGAGCCAGCAGGGGGTTGTGGTTATGGCTCAGGATAAAAAATATCCTTCCTGATATGCAATATAAAGATGGCCTGCCCGTGTCCCATCCCTGCTGCACCTCATCCAGCAGCACTGCTGGCCCCTTGCCTCCTGCCTTGGTCCCCTGTCCTTGCCCTGCTCCTGCCCCTCAGGTGTCCTGGTTTTCCCCTGGCTCCTGCCCATGCACACACACTCCTGCCTGCCTGCACTGAGCATAGGAGTAGTAGTAGCTTTTATTACTCTCCATTCTTTATTAATGCCACATGTGCTGTTGTAAGGTTAAGTTATTAAGTGATATCCAATAATTGTTTCTGCTCTAAAGTGGACATTTCATTTAACTATACTCATGTGGATCTGTTTCAGTACCATTTATCACGACCACATTTAAGGAAAGATTTCAATAGGCCGTTTCTCTTTTTCCTTTCTTTAACGTAACTAGACCTCAAAGGTTCCAGTCAAAAATTAAATACAATTACCTTCGGACCAGCATAAGGGAATGTGAAGCTTTCCTGCACTTTGAAAGTTAAAATACAGATTTTACTGGGCTATCATCTCTGCTGCAGAGTTAATTTTACTGTATGTGTGCACTTGCTGGAAATGCTTACATGGAGGCATACAATGACCTGTTTAGCTTGCAGAAGAAAATGATGTCATTTGCAAGTAAGCTTTCAGCTGTGATATTTTATAATTGTTTAGATGAAAACCTGATAATCCTCTACTCCTTCACATAAACTGCAATCCATCTTTAAAACTGCGATAATTCATAAAACCTGCAGCTTAATAAACTAACAAACCCCAGGCCTATGTTATTTTAAGGGAAGTCAATCTTTGATCAGTCAAGCTGAAATGGGTCTGATAAGTGGAGGCCTTACTCACAGGGAGCAGCACTCCAGTTTGTTATTGCTATTTGCTCATCATCCTCAAGTGCAAAATAAGCAGAAGTCTTTCCGAGCTTCTTATCTCTTTTCACTTTCTTCTCTAGATCTCTGTCGCTTTAATCCAGCATGTCTGCTGCTGGTTAACAAGGAAATCCTGTGTCAATTATCGCCAACAACTTCCTGCTGTGAAGCTGTGGGGAATCAAAGCTTTTGAGAGCCTTTTTCACACCAGAGAGTAGTGCAGGGCCTAATTAAATGGCCCTCATATCCTGCAGCCTACTGGTGGCCAAATGATAGAGAGCTAATGAATGATAACCTAATTTTTTTTCCAAGAATTGTTTTGATTCTTCCGGTCAGTTGTGCTTATTGAGTGGCAGCTCATTGTTCATGCTTAGGGCTGAGGAGGGTGTCAAAAGGTAGAAGTGGGGAGAGATACCAATCTGCTGGGTTTATTGTGTGCAGACCCTCCATTATATAAATATATATATTGCATATCGGGAAGGATATTTGTTAAAATTGCTTTGCTGAAATGTGTTGCCCTCTTTCCTTGATATGAATTGCTTTGGTGACTCTTATACACATGTGGGCTGCAAAATTGTCCTATAAATCCCCCTCATAAATGCTATCGCTGGAATATTATTTTTACAGAATCGCAGAATAAGGTATCTGCCATCGCTCGTGCACAGCTGCCCCAGTTCCTCAGTTCCTCCTCCTCTTTTTTTTTTTTTTTTTGCCTTCTAAAATATTTCTAAGAACTTGATCTCCTGCCCAAACAAAACTGCAGCTTTTGTATGGCTGCTGCTTAAGATTAGCTAACCTTGAGCTGAAGTTGCACATAAAAGAAATAGAAATTGGTGCATCTCGGCTGGGTGTGGGTTTGGACGAGCCCTGGCTCCTCTGCCTGCACAGGGATGGTGCTCAGGGCTCTCAGTGCCCCGTGCTGAGCACAACTTGCATCAGTGCCCTGCCCCAGAAGGTGCCCAGCAACAAACCAGCCTTAGGAATAAATAAAATCCCTGGGCAGTTAGCAGGGTACTCGTATTTACCCAGTTGTTCATTTCTGAATCCCATCGTGGTGCATGTGCATGAGGTGACAGACTTAGAGGTACCATGGGAGACCTAACTTTGAATTTCCTGACTTTTATGGTTTTACATTACAACTTTAATGTTCCATTAGCATAGTTTTTTTGTAGTTAATTTCCTTAGGGAGCTTGGGAGAGTTCAGGTTGGGGAGGGATTTTTTTTTTGTTTTATTTTTTAAAATAAAACCAGAGGGTTGGAGAAAGATGGTCAGATCTGCTCAGCTGAATTGAAATGTTTCAAAGGATTTAATAGGACTTTTTTTTTTTTCCTAGAGAGAAACAACTACAAAATGCCAACCAGAATTTATGCTCACCTGCTTTCACATTCTGAAAAGCTCAGGGTCTGTCCTGCCCCATTCCATAACCAGAGTTCTGGGTAGAACTGGCTGACATAAGATCCTGTCTTAAGAGTTTTTAAAGTGGTTTGGGTTTTTTGGTGCTTTCTGGGTCAGGTGAGTAAATCATATCATGGGTTTAAAGAGTGCTCTCCTTTGACTACGAACATTATGAGTCAGGCCCTTCATTTCTTAATTTTTTCAGTAAAAATTTCAGGAATTTTTTATTTTTCTGTGCTTGAGGCTTCTAATGTTGGAAATTCTAGCTTTGCTGGATGCAGAGGAAGATAAATTTAAATTAAACTGGGAAGTCTCCCACAATCCCATGACTCCACGGGCTGTGGATTCAGGAAGAGCATGTGAGATTAAAGTTATCAAGAGCCAAGCAAGAGTTTTTACAAACTACCTCCCTTCTCCTTTACATTCTTTGACACAATAGGCATTTGTTACCTTATGAAGTGTAAATTTTATTTGCTAGTTTTGGAGCTAATTAAATAGTTTAACAGTTTAGTTCAGGATATTGCTCATTGCAGTGCATTGACAGGTGATTTTTTGCTGTACAGCTGATGCAATTAACTCTTATGCATATTTGTGTATTTTTTTCCATGGATATAGTTTTTCCTTTCAAATTGGATTGAAAAACCCCAAACACACTAATTACAGCTTTTACCAGGTCTGAAAGGTCAGTTTTTATGAATTTTCACTCACAAACTCCCCCCATCCCACTGAAAACAGCCTTGAAATACCTATTTCCCTTAGCCATTAGTAGTGCTGGTGGATATTTTTTAACTGATGACATACAGAGATGAGGTTAAAAAGAAATTGATTTTAAACAGTCATTCTGTGCTTTCACCAAAAGTGCCAAAAATGTTTTAGGGTTTAAAAATCATGGCCCAGATTTTAATTCCACCTTCAACAGTATAAATTTAATACTCAGCATAAACCAGATTTGATCCGTATTTTTCAAAATTTCAAATGTATTTTTTAATAACAAAACCAATAAATACACCTAAAAATCCCATAGGGAGGCTTACCTGACAAGGTAAAGGGCTAAACAGCTCCAAGGATTTGATAATAATTCACTACAAGAATATTTCTGCTATTTGTATTTGTTTTTTCTTCCCAGGCCTAACCTATTTCTTTTATTAAAAATGATAAAGACTTGATCCTGCCTCCATTTTAAACATCACTGCACCAGGTCTGATACAAATTTATTAATTTTTTTTTTTCCCTCTCCTGGTCTGCTTCTCAGATGGAAGCAGAGAGTATTTGCTTCTATTCACACCATACACCAAACTATGAATATTATTTCAGTTATGATTTCCTATGTGTCTGTACTAAGGAAAGAGTGGAAATAAAGGACAAAACCAATAAAGATTCAAAACCAAAAGCATATGTATGGGAGAGTAATACACAAAACAAAACAGGGGCTGTTAAACAGATGACTCGGCTGAATTGTAAAATATTCCACATTTTGGCAACTTTGAAATGCTACACTTTCTATATTTCATCTATTAATCATTTGTAGGGAGGTTTTTTGGTCAGCCAAAAGACAAAGTATTCCCTAATTGCATTGCTGGTTGTGTGCATGTAACTCCAGCCATAACTACGTCAACAAATATGATGGAAAAACAAGGAAGTGGCAATAAATTAAAAATGATCAGTGACCAATAAGCATCAGAACAAAATGACAGATTCCTAGGCAAGTAGCAATAAACTAGACTATAAAAATCAGGAAGCAGACTGGCTGAGTGTCTAGAAAATGCTAGGAATTAAATAAAAAGATAATTTTGATGGAAACTGGTCAGACAAATATTAATTGCTTCACCACTGAAATGAATCAAATAATGGAAAGCTAAAAAAAATCCAAACAAGTCTGTAAGAGACAAATCCCAGTAGATCATGAGCAGACAAAACTTCCAACACCAAATAAAATATTGTTCCCACTTAGGCTCCACATTACCACCTCCCTTTGGGAGGGTTCAAAAATTGACAGAACCAGTTATTCCAATTAAAAAAAATACTAAGAAAGCATCTGCATATTAAATAACACAGCTGTAAAGTAAACATAAAAGTCAGCAGAAGAACAGTAAAAATACCTTTGCTCAATGCAATGTGCTATTCATTTAGTTGCCTGCAGAGTATCACTCATGAGTCCTTTAAGTACTGTCACAACAAATCACTGGAAACTGATGAATACACAATCCAGGATCCCAAACAACAAACTATTACAAACTATCTATGTGTGAAAAGACTGCTGGAAATTCCTCTAAGCCTCTGTAAATAGCTTTGAGTGAGACTGGTTGAGGGCCAGATGCCCACCAGAGGCAAATCCCAATTTTTAACTTCATTATGGCTGTACATCTCCTACCCATAAAGGCTTTTCCTTTCTGAAAACGTGAGGCTTTAGTTTTTCTCTCTCCAATCAGAAAACAAAGACAATGTTACCTCTTGGTTCAGCCAGAGTATATGCAAGATAATAATACCATAAATATGATGTGAAGTTTTAAAAACTGGATAAAATTTAGTAGTTGTTCTTCGATAGATCTTCTGGAAGCAGAGCATCAAAATGAAAAGGCAATCCAAATTGGCCTGGGCAACATGATCTCACCACAAAGTTTACATTTAAACTTTATGTTCCTTTATAGAGGTTTATATTTTATGCAGAGTATCTCCAAGAGCTCCACAATAGCAGCAGAAGAGCCAATGCAGTTAGAGGTGTATTACAAACACATGGCACTTGCTTGGCTTTCTCCAGCTGGAGACACATCCTGAGGTGTATGGGGAAGAAAAAAAAGAGATAAATATGTTTGAAATCTATAAAAGGGTACATTTTTACAATTTTTTTTTTTTTACTTTTCAGTGTGTTCTCTTTTTTTCCATTGGCTTCCCAAACTACCTCATCTGTAAAATGGCCATACAAATTTATTTATTTTATATGTAATCATTAATCAACCCATTGAGCAGAAGGGATATTCAAATTAAGGACAAACAAACAAAAGTTATCTCCAAGTATTCTATTAACTATATTTGGAATGCTGATGCTTGGTGAATTGAGGTGCCAGGATCGTGGAAATCAAAACAAATTTGCCAAAGTTGCTACAAAGCAATGGGGGAAAAGGATGTGTGAGTGCCAAGAAATGGCTGATCCTGTGGAATAGAGATCCATGCTGCTGACCATTAAAACTGCTTTAGGAAAACAGGCCCAGGTGAGGGATTGCTTTCAAGGTGAAGATGTGGCTGAGTGGTGATAACCTTGCCTCCCAAGTGGGGCTCAATTCACTGATCTGAGCAGAACTCAGTCATTTCAGTAATTTAAGCAAAATATGGACCTTTGAAAGCACTTTCCATCTACAGAAATGAGATTTGCTGCATTTGGAGGTTTTAGGGCAGGGTGACTATACAAAATGTGCTAAAAATAATTGAGGGGAGCTGTTTATTTCTTCTGATTTGCAGGATATTTCCTTATTAGAATTTGGATTGTTTCCCCCCAAAGATCAGAATAGGCCACAGGTTTCCATAAGATCCTAACTTTCTTTAAATGGTGGAAACTGTAGGAGCACAAACACTTCTACTTTTTTTCCTTCTTATTTTTAACTGAAATCCAGAAATATAAACATGAGGGTATTTTTAAGGGAAATCTCAGGATTCTGAAAATATGCAGAGCATTTGAATTTACAGTGAAGCAGAGTGTCTTAGACTGATTCCCTTCATGATTTTCTCCCCTTCTCCTCTCTTTTTTTCCCTTCTTGTCTGAAACAAACTGATTATCAAGGCTTGCTCAGTCAGCCTAATGCTTTACAGTATGAGAGACTAAACTCTGTAGACATTCTGCTTAGTTAACTGTGAACATCACATCTTCCCTTCCAGGAATAGTGGTTCCAAATGTCAATAGCTGTTTTAGCCATGTTTGATAGGTAAAGTAATGTCTGAGATGGTGCTTCTCAGACCCCAGCTATAAATGAGGATTACTAACAATTTTTATGCATTTTGTTATAAATTGAGACCAACTGTGAAGTGACATTGACATGTACCAGCAAAAAACCGACAAAAATCAAATACTTTTCTATGCCAATTGTGCACAAAGAGTTGGATCTAAGCATTATTATAGCAGAGCCTTTCATGTTGCTATAGCCATGGTTGTGTTTGCATTTCCATAATAAAACCTATTTTCAGGGGGTTTATAACTCGGCTGTAAGAAATTTACTCTGTGCTCCAATTTGGCATAACAGGGGTATCAGCTGCAGTCCTTGAGCTTTTACATTCCATACTGTCTGCTGCAGGAAGAGAGGATTTGTTTCCTTACTTGTAGATGTTTGCTGAAATTCCTCCTACAACTCAAGCATGCTTGGAGGACCTGTCAGTCCAAGATATGGTGGACCAAAGCCTAGCTCCAAGTGTCTGCCAGAAGAAGTCCTGCTGTAGAGGAGCTAGGGGAACTGCATGTGGATCTGGTTACCAGGAGATGCATGTGTGAGGAGATTTTCTAAAAAACAACCCCAAACCCACCACTGGTGCCCATTCCTCCACAGGCCAGCTGAGAAATCGCTTGTTGTAACACAGAAATGCACATTTTGCAAGATTGTATGTTTGGGGGAAAAAAGTGGGAGAAGTCAAGCAGGAAAAACTGAAAAAAGAAATTACTTTTACAGAGAGTGGTGGAGCAGCCTGGCTTGTCACAAAACAGTTTCAGACTGTAGGTCCAGTCCTGTCCTGCCACGGTGTTCTCTCTGAGCACAGGGACCACAGGGAACTACAGCTGCTGTGCAAGTGTGTGGTGGGAGAGAGAGAAGGGATTTTTTTCAGCTCCTTTTCAGACAGCTGGAGCGTGAGAAGTTGGAAAATGGATGCATTAAAGCAGAGCCTGTGCTTAGCTGAAGCCCCTGTGGAGGGTGGTACAGCAGGTAATGGGCTCCGAGGGACCCCGTGCGCAGCAGCTGCGCCGTGTTTCCCTCTGGAGCTCTTCCAAGAAGCATGGCTTTTTTTCTTGGGGGACTGGAGGTAAGACTAGGAGTCAGGAAGTAATAAAATCTCATTATTGCTATTTATTGTTAGTAAACATTTCTGCAATGGTGATGTGTGGAGGTGCCAGCCAGGTACGGGCTGTTTCTCTGTCTCGCTCTTTATCTCAGCGGGGCCTCTCTGTGACTGAACACCAGGATCATTCAGCCTTTGGGTGTCTGGACTTCCCTTGACTCTTCTTGGCCTGGTCCTTTGTAAGAGCTCACCTTCAGGAGGATGGGGACTCGTCCTCAGTCCTTCAGGAGGATCTGACACAGACACCTTCGTTGTGTGACTCCCTGGTACCTGCAACACAACATCACCGATTCAAGGAGGGAGAAGGGGGAGGGGGTGGGAGAGCAAACAAATCTTTACAAGCTGCAAAGGTACTATATCTGCAAGGCACAGACAGAGCCAGAACCCTGGGGAACACAGGATGGAAACAATCTGCAGAGCAGATTTGCCTGGAGCTATGCTGCCTTTGAAAGGAGCTGTACCGCTGGCAGCACTGGGGAGGGGACAGGCAGGGCTGCACCTGGGGACAGGTACCAGCCCTGGGGAGGGGACAGGCAGGGAGTCAGGGATGCACATTTGGGCAGGTACCAGCTCTGCTTTCCACACACCCTCCATGGTCCCTGCTCTTACCAGGGTGAGATTCACACCGCAGGGGACTAAGGTTAAAGTAATGCTGGTCCTTTTTAGACCTAAAGAGCTTTTGGAGGAGTGACAGCATTTGTTTGTGGCACAACCAAAAGTTGAGTATGTCCCTTCCTTTACCTACCTACAGTCAGGTGATTTTTCTATTTCTTCCCATTCCCCAACACATCTGGGTGGGAAAGGATGTCAGGGGCTGGTGGGGAGTTTGAGATGCTGGAAATGTTCCTCCCAGGCAGGAGGAGAAAGATGTCCTGCCTCCCCTGGGCTGTGCAGCCAGGCCTGCAATGCTGGAGGATGCAGGGGGACACAGGTGGGTGCAGGGACCACAGGGACCATGAGAATTTGGTGACCAGGGAATGGAAGCTGTCAGGGTGATGTCCCTCCCTCTCCCAACAATTTCCCACATCACTTTAAGTACACTTTAAAACACAATCACTGCACCCATTGCATTGCCTTGGGGCTGTGCTGTGCTCCTCACTTGCACAGGGCAAAGCAATGCTGCCCTCTCAGGGAAAGGACTAATTCCAGGCTAATTCAAATATTTTTCAAAATTATTGTAATTGTTTTTAAGTGTATGTTTCTTAGTTTATCTTTATTTTAAGCCACAGAGACATTTGGTGTTTGTGTGTTTTGTAAATGTAATTTGAAATATAAGATAAATTTCCGTATGTAGATGTGAAAGGGAATCATAACAGGGATAATAGGCTATCAAAGGAAATGCTGCATTTGGATCCTTGTGCGTATATGAAATGTACAAAGTGGTTATAAATCCTACAGTAAGAAAGTTGTCCATTTATGAGACAAATGATGCTAAAAAAAGACTTCTGGTATTCTGATTGTGTTAAGAAAAATTTAAACCCTGCTGGACCAAATTCACCCCTGGAATAACTTCATTTTATCAGCAAGAATTCATTTATTCTGTGTATTTAAATATTTTCTATACTGTAAATAATACTGCAACAAATTTACATCCCAATACTATGTCCTAAAGTATCTTAAAAAGATAACCAAACATTTAATTTGGTCCTAACTCATATTTTATTATTTGGCTTACATTTAATATTTGACTAACATTTTCCAGGTTTTAACTAAAATTTAGATATTATGTCAAGATGAGATTTCACATAAATTCATTAGAAGAGTAAAAAATGAACACACCTGTTCCACAGAAAGCAAAGTAACCATGGTAAATGGCATTTATTGCAATGAGCTTGAAGCACATCCACCCTACCTTTAGAACTCATTAATACAACTTTTGGGTTGGGTTTTTTTTGGTTTATTTATTTATTTTTTTTTTTTTAATTGATGTGTATTTCTTTTGATGGTGATGATTTCTTAATCTATGAATTGTGCTTCCCAAGGAATTCTGAAAGGGACCTTTGGCTCCGCTTGGGCTTTATTTGCAATGAGAAATACTGAGAAAAAGGAATTAACAAGCAGGGGTTACCCCACAGTTCATTAAATATGGCTTTACTCTTAATGAGCAAGGGTTTTTAACAGTGCTGTGAGGTACCAAAATTATTTTTAAACATGCCATGTCCATGTCTGCACGAAGGGCTAAACTGAAGACTGAAACACTACTTTCAGAGAGGAGGTGTTCTCTGGTAGACTTACACTTCTTCTCTATCAGCCTGGAATAAATTCTGCTAAAATAACAAGAAAACCCAACAAATCATCTCATTTTCATCTTCCCATTCCCACAGAAAATCCTCTTCTATGATTTCAGTGGCCCCAAGCCCCATTTATGTCCTGGTGGGTGCAGTGGAAGAGAAAACACGATGGGCAGAGTTCCCTTCCACGTTCTCCTTTTCCTACCAAACAAGCAGCATGCCCTGTTTGTTTGGTAGGAAAAGAGGCTGGGTCCCACCTTCCTCCTGCCTTTGCTCATCCGTGGACCTCTCTCTCCTCAGGAGATGGGTTTCACAGTATGCACAACCTTTGCCAAACTGTCATAGCAACAACCGTAAAATGGCTACATCTGTGTTTAAATGGATTTGCTAGGACTTATGGGATCTTTCTTTTCCCCCCTCCATGTGAAAATGTACTTCCCAGGAATAAGAAATGAAAACCTGCAAGGAAAGGCAATGTGAGTTAACACTTACCAGCTGGAAGAGGGAGAGAGTGAGAGCAAATAGCAGCAAGTTCATTCAAAAGCTGTAGCAGCTTGTTTCTGTGCAATTCAAAGGATCAGTCCCAAAAAGGCAGGCTGGGGGGAAAAAAAAATCTGTTAGAGGGACAACATCTTCTAGAGAGAGTTAATAGAGACCAGACAAAGAGGAAGGCACTCCCTGACCTCAGACACTTTGCTGCAGAATGAAAAGGCAGTACCAGCTGTATGAGGGAAGATAGAATCTGACCAGGCTGAAAGAGCCCTGTAATATTTTACTCCTGCAATGGCTCAGGAACAATTCCAGAACTCTGACCGATTATCAGTCTAGTTCATAACAGTCTTAAATTATAAGGGAAATGCATGGAACACGAAGATGACAAATGCTATTACTCATGTTTAGAGGTAATGGATGCTTTAATGTGGTATGAGAGCATGTGTGTCAGGAAAGGGGTTATGGCCACATCCCACCTCACACACCCATTCTGCAGGGATCACTCCAGCACGTGTCCTCCTCCTGCATCCCAAATGCCCATCAGGGAGACCAAGTTCACCCCAAGGGCTGGGCAAATGCCAGGGGGAGCTCCCCTCAGCAGTAACAGCTGGTACTAATTAATACACCTAAAAGATGCCCAAAAGGATAAGAGAGTCCTCCTCAACAGATGCACCGTGAGAGGAGATTGCTCTGCCGGAAATGGCCTTAATCCATCATCAATAATACTTTGATTTACTCAGTTTTCCATTTGATCCTAAACCTCTTGGGGGGGGTGTGTGCATTTCTCAAAAGTTCTGACAGGCAACGGTAACAATAAAAAGTACACCCAAGTCCCAAAACTAAAATGAAAACAGTAACCTCAGAGTCCTGTCTGCCCTCCCTGGGAAGGGACATCCACAGCCTGTTGGAGGTGTAGCTGCTTCTTGTTCCATGCAGATCCCACCTTGGGAAAGGCCACCTTGGAGGCAGGGGTGTGACAGTGGGGCTGGCCCCAGCCCCAAATCCCCTCTCCCCACGGGTGCCCATTGCAGAATGTGGGCTGAAGCTCCAGACAGAATGTCCCAAAGCAGCCCTACCTCTGTGAGGATCCCTTCCCTGCCTCTTCCCATTGTGCAGGAAAGCATATAATTCACAAGTAATTCAGCTTCCAAAATATCCCCCAAACATCAGTGGTACCCCTGTAGCTGATGTGAGCTGCTCACAAATGCCAGTGAGTGTCAGCACAGCTCAGCAGTGCTTGCCCAACAGAAATTAGTGACAGCAAACATAATTATTTGTTCCTGCTGGTATTCTGAAAGTTAGGGGTGCAAAGTTTGGATAAGTTTTTATGTCAGCTCTAAAATACAGGAGAATCTTCAATCTTCCTTTTTAACTTGTCATGAGCATGCAGAGAAAACAGAGGATATGGGTGATGACAAAGATACCTTTCCAAAAATTAATTTTGAAGAAAAACCTGTCAGGTCAGGGGTTTCTTTTTGCTACTAAAATTTTGAAAGTTTGTGTGTAAATAGATCATCAGGCATCATTAGAAACTTAGAATTCAAGCAAGCCTTTTTTGAAAGGCATACATTGATTTGCAGAACGGGAATATATTTCTTTTGTATGCATAATTTGGCAATTCTGTGAAAATGTGTTCTTCAGACACTTTTGGATAGTCACAGATTATCGTGAATGTTCCCATTACCCAGCAAAGAGACAGAAAAATATCTTCTTAATGGAAGAATACACATCCTGATTTTCATCCTTTGTTTATACAAATATTAGTATAAGGATTTGACAAAATGTAGTAAATTTTCTCTTCCTGAGCAGGGCCAAAAGCAGTTCAATGGACTAAATATCCTAATATTCCTATCACTTTGCTGTCTGCTATGGAAAAGATTGAAAAGCCCCATGTGAAATTGTTATACCTAGTGTCCATTCTGTATCTAAAGCTGTGTGGAGGTATCTCAGCAGGAGTTTGGAACAGGCAGAGTTAGAGGACAGTCCAAGCAGTGGTTCTGCTACATGAGAGCAAGAGAAATAAATAACCAACAGCATCATCATTCGAAACTTCGGGCACATCTGCTCACACAAAATCTGTATTCACTCTCTGCTGTTTTCTTTTTGTGGTAGACCTGTGAGTTTTGTGCACTGGAACCCCTGATACAGGTACTGAAACCTGGTTTGGTGGCAAAAACATTGCTCATGCCAGGAGGGAGCAGCACAAGACTTTTTGCCCCACCAAAACTGCTCTTCAAATATTGAATTTTTGAAATAAGCTCCTGTATTTGAGACCATTGAGCAGCAGTAGGGATTAGGAAACTCCTAAAGAATTGTTGCTTATCCCATGCCCTCACTCCCACTTATTTTCCTCTTGATTTACAAGGGCTGCACCTCTGCAGATTGCTTGGATTTGTCTTCCTTTAGAAACCAGTATCCTTAAATCCCAGGTTCTTTCACAGTCAGTGGAGGCATAGACAGCTGAATCACCCTGGTGGGATGAAGGTCACTGTCACCTCCCATCTGTGCTTGGAGGTGACTGCAGGGAGAAATCAGTGCAAACATCTCATACAGGGACTCTGAGCACAGGGAGGGAAAGTCAGCACTGGCTGTGTCTCCAGTCCCCCTCACTGCTCTCTGCTCTGCTGTGGGCTTGGGGTCCTGCACACACGTGTACAGGAAGCACAGGGATGTGTTTGCTCTCACGTGTCCTCTGGGAGATGCTGCCACACCCTGTGGTTTGCACTTCTGCTGAGGGGACAACAGCTCCAGTGCAGAGCTGGCGCTCAGGAGTGGTTCCTGCAAAGTTCCAGAGAGGGTTTGTGTTCACACAGGGCAGTTTTGGATAAAATTTCCGAAGGATGAAATTCACCAAGGCTCTTCTCTGTTCTTTTAATGCACAGAGGAGATCACAGAAAAACCCACCATGAGGGGATGGCTGCAACAGGGAGATCATGATACCAAAGTTCTGTACAGTTGTTCACAAAAGTTCTATACAGAAGTCATTAGGGAATGTCTGAGAAATGTTTGCACCAGCACTTAAAAACCTCTGGTTATTTAAGGACTGAGTCTCCATCATCTTGGATCTTGGTATGAATTCTGTTCTCAGCAAGATTCCCTTTAAGCTGCTCTGTTTGATGACAGATGTACATTTATATAAATAAAAACCTTACAACTTTAAATATCTGAAGCACTGATTTTGAATATGTGTTTCATAACATGCACACAAACAATCCCATGTGGGTAAAACAGCTAGGGCAAAGAATTAAACATATAACTAGTTAAGTTAACCATGGCCTTATTTGCTTATTTAACTTATTCACCCTAATTGTGTTATTCATTAAACAATGGAAGATTGAAATCAGAAGTGAAAGAAAAAATCTATCCCAACAGCTTTTTTTAAAAAAAAATTTAAAATCTGCCCACTTAAATGGCTAATTCTTCTCCATGGTATCTGGAGCTTGGGGGGAAGATATTTTAACATGAGTGAGTTATTCCTTTTCATACTTGACCTTTTTTGGCATCGGATTTGTTTCCATTGTTTAAAGAGATAGGAAAAGAAAGAGGCTTAGAAAACTTCTGCTAATACATTAATGGCAATATTCAAAAGAGAAAGGAAACAAAGACAGACACGTTAGTGGAGAGCAGCATCAACCTCTTGGCATTTTGAACTGTAAGAAGTAGCTGTCTGCCCAGTTTCTTCTGTGTTACAAATAATTTGTTAGTATTAATAAAGATGAAGTGAAGCCTTCCCCAAAAGTTCAGACACAGCCCATCAACAAGTAAATATCCCCTGCCTTGGCCATCAATTGACACTGGGTATGAAGTTCACGTGATTAATGAGTTTGTGGGCTGGAAAGGAACTCAACCCTGAACATGAGCTTTGCCAAGGTTCATGGCAAACATGCACCACAGTATTCAGTGCTAAGAAAAACGAGGAAAAAACCAAGAGGTTGTTCCTAAATGCACCAATTAATAATGGGGGGATGTGGGTAATGAAATGTGCTGTTCCTCAAAAAGAACCCTGGGGACATGGGGATAATATGCAGGTGAAAGTCAGGGAGTGTCAATGCAGTCCTGAGCGCTGAAATTCTGACTGCAGAGGCTGTCAGCAAACAGGCCCTCAAGAGCAGCTGCTGAAACTGGGCTCCAAAACCCCAAGGCTCGAGGATATTTGGGAAAAAGAGGGTCAGATTTCCCCAGCAGACCTTGGCCAGAGGGTCTCAGTGCATTCCCCTCAGACCTACCTGCACATGTCTCCGTTCCTCCCCTTGATGTCAACAGGAGTTCCCTGCATGTGGGGAAGAGCTGAATGTTACTGTCAAGATCTGCCACGCAGATCTGAGGGAAGAATTTTTGTCCTTAAGTGTTGAAAATGTAATGATCTATTTGATAGTGAGAAAAAAAGACAGAAACAGTATGAAGATTTTTAAAAGAAAACACACACACACACAATCCAAGCAGCCTTTGAAGTCAATGTCTTTGAAATAAAAAGCAGCCACTTTACCAGCCTCGTGAAACATATTTTGTTAACATTCTAGGTGTTGTATTTAAAACTGAGTTGGCCAAATTTGGCCATCAGAGGCTTGAATATAACTGGAAGGAGAGATATTATCTGTGAGTCTCAGGATATTATCAGTTATTTTAAATGAACTTAAGCACACTCAGAGATCTCATGAGGCCATTTCCAAAGGAAAATATTCTGGGAGTCACTGGAAAGTAACTTTATTCTCTCTGTTCTGCTATCAGAACAGCCACTGAGGCTCTTGTTTTTCTGGACATATTTGATCCTTTTGAATGAATTAATGTTGGGATTTCCAAAGGGATTTAAGACTGACGAGGGACCAAGCATAACTGTCCTTTGATGGGATTTGGGAGCCTAGCTGATTTAGTCTCCTTTAAAAGACTCAGCTCCATACAGTTTGTTGCTGGTTATTTTGAGTACTACAGGTAAGGGGCACTAATGATCTTGGCCTGAAAGGAGAAAATTGCATCCGAGGAAAAAAGCATGTCCTGGTACATTTGCTAATCCCAGAATGGTATAGAGACCACCTCATTTTAACTAATGTATTGAAACGTGGAGATTAGTCTCCCTATGCGGTAGATAAATTGCATTAACATGATTAAAAACCCCAACTAAACTGAGGCTCCTTTTATAGTTAATAGGGGGTCAGACTTCATTAGTCCTTCAGTGAAAGCAGACCTGTTCATTCGAGGAGGTGGAAATTTGCCATCCTCTGAAATGGCAGATATCTGTGTGGACAAATTGAATCTCTTACTCTTACCCTTATGGGTGGGATTTTTAATTTTTATTTCCCCCCAAAATGGAGGGTTTGGGAAAAATGCTGTGGAAATGAAGGACTCTTGTTGAAAATATGTCTGCTTTGATGCTTTTGGTAATTATATCCCTTGTGAGAGAAGTCTGGCTCACAGAAACCAAGGGAAAGATAAATATTCCACAAAACCCTTATGAGCTTATGATCTGGACTATTTGTTAGGAAAAGAGATACCTCCATACACACACGTGCATACCTTCCATTCACATAAATGGAGAATCTCTGGATACAGGGAGAGAATTAATTCCTTTCTTAGCAAATATTTTTCTTTGATGGAACTATAACAAAACTGCTGCTGGCAATTTTGGAGCAACACCTTTTGCTTGTTGCTACCATGCCTCTGAGGAATTCTTTGTAGGATGGACTTCATACCTTACAGCATTTCAAAACAAGTACACACTAATTCTCTCTTTTTATTTTTTTCCTTTCCCTCCAAAACTCACACATCTTTTAAACTCATACAAGAAAAATTGAGCCTATCAGTTCTTGCAACATTTAGTTTACACTGGAAATGATGAATGTCACTCCGTGGAGAGGACTTGCTAGAATGCTAATTCTTTCTTTGGTTTTAAACCAAAGCAAGATTTATGAGTGCATAGATTCACTTCCAAGATGAAACAGAGAAACATCTGCAAGATGAGCATTTACTTGCATTATTAGTGCTATTCTTTCTGCACTGATGAGTAGTACAGATAATACCATTCATTACAGACGTCCATAACTTTGCTTGCAACATTTTAACTCCTAAAAGATTCCAGCATAGATCACAGCCACATCACAGACACGACTTTCAGGCAAAAGGAGAACAGAAAGTGGAAAATGTACTTCCTGAGAGCACTTGGCACAGTTCAGAGGGCATTGCTGTCAGGGATCTCTTCTGATCTCACACCACTTAGGGCTGTAATTAAAGGCTTCCTCCTGGATGTAGGCAAGACTTAAACTGGTCAAAGGGAATTGGGGATTTTGTAAGCAAAGTATCAGATAATTTTTGCTAGAGATGGAGATTAAACCTGCCATTTTAAGAAGCAAAAGAATGAATATTATTCTTGGAAGCATTACATAGCCTCAGAATGGTGCAGACTTGTGACCTAAATGTCACCAAGTACTGTCTGTGAATGGGAACCTACGTGGCAGTGCCATTATAACACATCATCAGAAATAAATATTTTGCCATTCCTTACATCAAGAAGCTGGTTGTGTGTTCTGGAATTACCAGTGGCCAAGTCTGTATGGAATATTTTGGGAGTCTTTTAAAGCTGCTGTGCATTCCAGAGCTGTGCTCACTGGAGAGGTCCTCTCCTCTCCACCTGCCTGTGCAGCACAGAGAGAAGCAGAGCAGAGCTCTGAAGTCAAATTAAGGTGATGACACTTTTCTGGGAAATGTCTTTGGATTTTCCAGGAGGCTAAGTAGACTCCCACTGAAATTTGGGTGTCTGCCTCTCTGAGGCTTGTCTGAAAATCCCAGGCTAATATGTTAAGAAATATTCTGACTTCAAAAGAGGAGGATATGCAACCATAACCACTCAGGGGTTCTGATGCTGATAATACAGTACTTAGAGGGGACTGCTCATGCTATCCAGTATGATAATACCAGAATTCACAAGAAAGAGCTGTGAGCCTCTAGCACTTACCAGCTGTAATACTGAACAGATTACACAGAAAAATCAGGCAAAAAAAAGTAATATGCTTTCACCTCACAGCACGAAACGCTGAAGTTCAGGAAGAGGAAATGTGTATTAAGAGAGCAGGTTAAAAATCTACATTATTCCAGACTTTCATGAAATCAAAATGATAGGCACGATGCTAAGTTATTATAATGTATTTATTACCAGAATTGCTTTCATATTTAACTGATTTGGCCCATCTTGAGACCTGTTTTAAAATGCACCACCTTGTCCACCTTTCCATTTTCATATGAAAAACAGGAAAGCAAAAACTAATTTACTCAGGGAGACACATCGACTGTTTGCCCGTTTATCTCTTACAGACCACCCCTCAGTCCAATGTTGACAGTACATGATATTCCATTAATCTGCCTAATGAAAATTTAACCAGTGTTATAAACAAATAATTGGCTATTATCCTCTCAAAGATCCCGAATAAATTACTTCTGCTTATTTTTTTTTCCCCTCTTCTCTCTCTGTGCCTCTTCCCCCGCTCCTGCCCCCACACAAAAGCCGGCTCTTTCTGTCTGATGTCGTGGGAGAAGAAGAAAATCTCTGTAGCTGTCACTCTGCTGCTGCAGGCAGTGAGACCCAGGCCAGGCTTAGGGGATGCTCACACAGTGGCCCTGCAGTTGCTTGGCTTTAGCTGTGGGGTTTTGAGGAGGAGCTGGACTATGTGGTAGAGCTGCATCCCCATTCCCACCCCATCCCCGATTCCTCCGGTCCATCCACCTGCAATTAAATCCCCGTCTCCTCCAGCTCTCTGAAGCTGCACAAGAGGCTCAGCCACATTTCCCTTATCACCCTGGCTGTCCTTTCCTCCTCTTGTCTGTGGGACCAAGGTAGGATTTTTTTCCCTTTAACAACTAAAAGGTGAAAAACCTCTCTTCATTCAGAGCAATGAAAGCTGCAGTGCACAGGGATCCTGGTCCAGTGTCCACCTCCAGCTGCTGGGGGATGGGATGGGATGAGCTCTGCTGCTCTCCTGCCTCCGGAGGCCTTTACCCATAAAATAGATAAGATAGCTTAGATAAGCCAAATATCTGACTTTTTTTTCAGTCAGGAAGACATGAATTACATATAATATTCAGAACAGTTTGTAAAAAGTACTCACCATATATATCTTTGCAATCTGGACAGTATTTCTTCACAGGCAAGAAAATGATCATTCCTAGCTGATGCACTATGACAGCTAAACCAGAGAAGAGTGAGTGGTGTTTTTTTTCAGACAGATCCTGACCTCTTTTAAGATATTCTTCATTGCTAAAACACACCTCATCATTCACAGGCACTTTAATATAGTGCTGAACAAATAATTAATTTTATTTTCCACACAACAGATGTACAGGGGGAAAAAAAAGGTCTATATAAAAACTTTCAAAATATTTGACGAACCTAAATAATTAATTTCGGGGTTTTTTTATTTTTTATTTTTTTAAATTTAAATAGAATGAAATTTCCTGGAACAGCACAAGTACCAGTCATAGATCAAGCAAGTAGGAAGATGAGGGGCAGTTATGTCTTCTCCTGAAGGAGCTCCTGATGCCTTCAGAATGTTGCTGAGAACTTCAGTAGGGACTCTGCACAAGATCAATATATGGGGCACCTCAGCCTCTCTCCAGAAGTTATTGCCAGCAGGGCAAGACGAGCAGCAGCTCTCCTCCACATCAAGATGCTGATCTTTATTGACCTACTTTGGTTTAAACCCCAGAATATTATGTTTTGGGTTTAATTTGGTGTACACCCACCTCTCAAATTCTGAAGGTGTTTGCACGTCCAATGCTCCTGCTGTTGGAAGCAGCAGCCTCCAGCAAAGCACTGGGAAGAGAAGGTGCATTAACATTTCCAGCCATTCATGATTCTTGATCCATTGTCTCCGCTCCACAGGAAGCAAATAGGAGACAAAGAAACACAACTTTCAAATTAATTTTTCTATTGAAAAAATAAATACCCCTGAATATTGGAGTTGGAGTGCTCTTGGAACAGTTTCTTCTTTAAGCCTTGTGGAAATTCCTCTGGGGAAGGATTTTCTTTGTTGACTTGTTATTTTTGAAATTAAAAATCTGAAAGAAAGGAGTTTCCAGCCATGTCTAGGACAAATGGCATCTGCTTGGGTAAGATCTTGCAGCAGCAGCTCCCTGGAGTGACAGGGAGCCAGCAAAGAAAGAGAAAATCTGAACACGCTCACCTCAGGTTGTTGGAGTTTCTTCTCTTTGTTGGAGCAGGAGCAAATCAGACCCTGTGGAAGTGATATTGCCATCCCAGTGGGAGAGATGTGAGGCTCCAGGTCCCAGGTGCTTGGGTGTGTGCCTTGTGAGATTTTCTACATTCCAGGGAAAAATTTTCCAAGGGGGAGGGTTAAAAAACCACTTATTTGGCTCATGAGCCCTCATCCCCTCAGAGGGAGAGGAAGAGGAGCCATGGGAGATGTGGGCTGTCCATTGGCCTTGCTCTGCCCTCCTCAAACAAGGATGGAAAAAGCTCTCCAAAAGCCTGGTTCCAGCCTGGGAAGCCATGCAGTCCAGCAGAGCTGTGCTCTCCATTTTTGAGAAGACACAAAAGAAAACAACCAGCACTGCATTGAGCTGCAAGTGCTCAAACTAAGAGTAGAAGTGAGATTTCTCTACAATGACAAATTAATTCTTGCTTTCATACTTTTATTAAAATAAGCATCTTCTGTCTTTTAACTAGACCTGACATATGCTTACATAGATACAACACACCCTGTAACCTAATCTGCCAGCAATCTTGAAGCAATTAACTCCTTCTAATCTTTAGCTAACAAAGCCCACCATGCAAAAGGTCCCTGGAGAACAGCACTCCAAAGGCTGCTGTAAGCTCCCTCTGACTAGTTTTGTATTATTTGGTGTGTAGGAGCTCATTGGAGTGCTCAGAGAGCAGGGATTCATTTGAAACAACAAAGATAAATCATCACAGATCATAAGATCTTCATTAACTCCTTATTTCTCTACTAATTAACACAAAAGAAATGACTTGAATGGTTGACAGGCAGCGAATGACCCACAGCTCTGTGGTTAATAGGATGCAAATGATGCCTAATGAGGGTCTCTAGCTGCAGCCTGGGCATCTGGCCTGCTATTTTTGTTGGGGATTTAGGGTGGGTTTGAGATGAAAATAGTTTAACCAATAACATAGCTGCTGCTGGGTTCATAGTAAAGTCTATGAATTTATGGGTGCAGTGCTCAGAAGAATTAGCTTAAACTACTCATCAACAGGTTTGGATCCACACAAAGCACTTCACAGAGAAGAAGTCTTCCTGTCCATGAGACACAGCAACTACAACTGAATATTTCATGCGCTATTTTTTTTCCTCTGGGCAATAAAAATAGTTAATTTATGAATTCCTAATGACCTCTCAGTTTACAAAGGAGACAGATTCCCAAACTGTAATAGTGGTCTTTAAAAGTCTTCATTCAAATCTGTCTCCCATGTCTAATCAAAAACAAATTTGGGTTGCTCTGAATTTTTTTTACAGAAACTATTTCCAGCTGAGTCTTTATGATTAATTAGCAGGCTTTCAGTGAAGAGACACACCACCATTAAAACTTCTACAATCACTCCCTCACTCACAGAAAGTTTTGGAGCAGCTTCAGGTTGAGCTTTTGATTCAACCACTTCTGTGGGGTCCTTTTTCCTCTGCTTCTTCTTTGTACACAAAAAAGCAAGGGCTGGTGTAAGAGTGGAGTATTATGATTTCCCCTGTGTGTTCATGTCCTGCTGTGGCTGCAGGGTGGCCAAAATTCCTCTATTTTCCAGCATTCTCCAGCCAGAGCTTATCAACCTTCCTGATACGGTGGTACAGCCACTCACCTAATCACTTTATTACTGGCTGCATGAGCCAAGCTGATGAAAATAGTTTCAAACAGGTTCCAGAGCAGAGCTTTGCTACCACAGGTCACTTTGAGTGAGGGCAGGGAGCACTGGCACTGCTCTTTTCCAGTGAGAGAGGTCACCCAGCTGCCAAGGGCCCTCCTGCTGCAGCCCGGGGAATGCTCCTGCTTGGGGAAAGAGGTGCAGGGATTTGCAGAAGGACTCACCCATGGGCTGGGATAGGCTTGGAGCAGTCTCTGAGGCTCTAGGCCAACTCCTGTGCCACCAGCCCCCATCACTTAGTGTCTGACACTTCCTAGGCAGTGTCTGTGCCACCCACTCTGCTGAACGAGGTGTTACCCCTGTGGTGCTGCAGCACAAGAAAACAGCGACAGCAAAGCACCTACAGCTCTCAAAATTCTTGTATCACTTCCCTTCTTTCTTCCTTTTTGTTTGTGTTAAACCCAAGAGAACAGGTTTGTTATTTAGAGGCTCATTTTAATTAATATGTTTAAATACTGCCTTTCATGCTTCAAACCAGCCATGGAACAGGACCATGAAACGAAATAGATCTGAAGGACTTGAAGTGAGAAGCAAAATCTATTTTCATTCTGTAGGTGGATTAATATGGAAACAAGCAAATGGAGTTCTTCATTTAAACATGTAAAATTTGAATGTGGTCCTTTTCTCTCAAAAGATCCAACAAACTCTGAATGACAGTGGGGTACAGACAGTGTTTCACACACACAAATTCTGTTTCAAGGGCCTAAATTCTGTATTGATTTTCCAGCCACATCTACTGTACTTTATCTGAAAAACCTTAGTGTGTTTATATTCCTACATAATCACTTCTATCAAATGTACAGTTACAGTCCTGTGAGAAAATCAAGTATTTAATACCTTCTTCAGCTCTGTTCTTTAAAATAATAGTCCCTTTTTGTTTTTAATGTAAAAAAGAACAGAACATAGAAAGAAAGAAGACCAGAGAATACATTTTCTTTACCGTAAACACAAGTTGAAAAAAACCACCCAGCTGCCCTGCCTGATCAGCAGGCTGGCTCTGCAAAGCCCTTACGTTTCCCATTACTGTCAGTGTGCATGCAGGAAGCGTCAGTCCAGGAGCATTCAGCCATATATCATTCCCACTCCATCTTTTCATTGGATGCCTTCCATCCCCAGACGAGAAGCAGAGCACACAAGGCGTGCAGGGTGACGTGCAGGAGGCAAAGCAAAAGCTGCTGCAGCACCACCTTTGCTGGACATGGGCTGCTCATCCCGAGGCACTTAAGGGATTAATGAAATGAAATTGTTTTTTGGACTTGCTGCACTCTCTCTTATCTTTTAAATCCATAATGTCCCACGGAAGGCAAAATGTAGTAATTTTAGTCAGCAGCCTCTCATTAATTTTCTACCTTTGGGGGAAGGCACATTTATAAAAAGAGGGGCTGTGTGGAGGCTAAGCTCAGCACATTGCTTTTCACTTAAAGAGCTCAGCATGGCACAGCAGAGACAGAAGCGTAACACGCTTCAAACGAGAGCATTCTTTCAGAGAGGAGGCAATCTCAGCTGTGTCTGCAGCTATACACATCTTTATATACATATATTTTTCTATACATGTGTGTTTATGCACACATATATACAAACCTATGGAGTCATCAGTTTTTGAAGATAATCTTTCAGGTTAAGTATTTTCCCACATTAAACTGATAATTATCCCCTCCTTTTCTTCCTCTGTCCCCAGACACCAAACAAGCTGGATTTTTGCTTCATGTATTATTTATGGAAAGGAATTAATATGCAGATTCACAAAAACTTAAAAACTCATAATTATTCATAAAGGGCTTTAAGGTTATTTAGTACATATTTATGAAACTTTATGTTTGCTAGGAACTGTGTTTGAAAGTGCTATGGAAGGGTGTTGACTGAGGTTAATTACTAGCATGGAGAGTAATCTGAAAATGATCAAACTCTTTGAATGAAAATATTTGTCAGTATTTCTGATCTATATTTAAGTGAAGTAATGGACATCAATAGCCTTGCAAATATATTCGGAAATGGCTCTGCAAGAAAGAAGATATGCATATCTAATGCAAACAACCAATGAGGAAAATGTCTTGTTAGCCACCTTTGATCGCTTGGCAAATGTAATAAATGATAGAGATTTATCCTGTTTGTTGTCCATCTGTGCTGAGTTATGCTCTTATACATCCCCACTCTAGTCTAGAAATTATTAGGAGCAATTTAAGGGAGCCAGAACCCTCCAACCTTTTCTGGACTAAGATTCAGAAATAAGGTGTGAGCTATTCATGATTTCTCCAGAAGTTACTTAGGATAAGTACAGGCTGTATGTAAATAATACATTATATTGGTTTTATATTTACATAAATCTTTCTATCTTATGCATAATTAACCTCCTTTCTAATCCATTGTGCTCAAAGGTTGGAAACCTATAAAATGTGTTATGGGTTACGTGATGTCAGACAAGCAGCAGTGGCAGCAATTCTGGAAGGTAGGAAGCACCAAAAATATGATCACAGCTATAATGCTGCAAAGAGCTCTAAGGAAGATTGGTTTTATGACCTTGATGGCTTTATTGAAATCACTGGAGGTGCATGTGAGTTGGTCTGTGGGTCTCATGGGGCTGGGGCTGTTTTCTGTGAGGGAATAAAGGTTCTGGAAGGGCCCTGGGGGCTCTGGAGTGGCTCTGGATTTTGGCACACATTGTGTAGAACAGTGGGATGTGTTGGTGGTCTCACATGCTGGAGCTCCTTAACCCATGCTTTTCTTCAGATGTGTTTCCATTGAGGAGCTTATCAACCAGGAGTGGCTCTGGATTTTGGCACACATTGTGTAGAACAGTGGGATGTGGTCTCACATACTGGAGCTTCCTTAACCCACGCTTTTCTTCAGACGTGTTTCCATTGAGGAGCTTATCAACCAGAATCTACTGCATATGAATAAATGCTGTACATATGGTTACTTATTTGATCACTCCAGGTGAAAGCTGAAAAAAAAATCCACTAGAAACATCTAGATGCTGATTAAACAGCAAATGATACCTCAGTCCTTGGCAGCAATTGTATGGGATGCTTTGGGAGGTGCTCTAGAGACATGCCAGGCCCTTCTCACATTAATATTTTGGCCTTTGAAGACGTAGGGTTCACTTACAGTTCACTGAACACTGCTCTGCCTTTTTGGCATCCTTGGATTCCTCCACCAGAGCTCGAGGGATGCACAGGGACCCCCTTGTCCCTCAGCATCTCTGCAGCTTCTCAGTGACTTCATCTCTGGGGCTGTTCCTGCATCTCTGTTCTGCCATGGGCTAACACAGAGCTCTATAAATAAAATCACTAAGCCAGGGTGTATCAAGCTCGTCCTCTTCTGGGCTGACCCTCCTCTGAATCTAGGGAGGAAAAGGATACTACAAACTCTTCTGCCACAGAAGAGGGCAGATCATCAGGCAGAAAGTCTCTTTCTTACACTGCTCATGGAGGAGCAGTCCTTGCCAAAGATATTTTGAAATAAATGGAACAATAATATAGCCATAATGGTTGCCCTAAGTGCAATGACTATAGCCTGGATAGATTTGTAATCTCTTTTAATAAATACATTAAATCATTTGAAATAATGTTCTATTTGCCAACAGCTTATTCCATAAATATATATGGAATATAAAATAGGAGAGATTCCCTGACATAATTAAAATTGTACAGCCAAGTAGGAGGCAGGGAATAGTGTTATCTTTTCAGCTGCAAAATATTTTACAGGAATATTTCTCACAGACAAACCTTCTATTTACCTTTAGGGGTGGCATAATTGCATACTGAAGAGAGTGCAGCTCTGAGGCAGCGATGTCTGGTGCCTCCATCTCCCACCCCCTGCTACAAGGGGAGCTCAGCCAAATAAACTGCACCTCCTTAGCTACCAGTGCCAAGCATTCTCCCTCCCCCAGACACCTGCACAGAGAGAACCTCAAATGCCACTCTGAGATCTCATTCACCTTGCAACAAACACACACCTCTGCCTAGGGAGTCTGGATATTCATCCTACTCTGTGGCAAGGGGTAAAATGCCACAAAAACCAGTGTTCAGTGGGGCTCAAGGTGCTCATCAGGGGTTCTGGGGGGCTTTTTGCTCACATTCATCATCTTCAGAAATTCCAGTGCTCTCTAAGAAGAGATATTTGGCACCTGACAAAGGACCTGAAGGTTACAGCAGTGGGTTTTTATCTTCTGTGCAGACTGATTATTAGACAGGGTTTTACATGTGCTGCTCAAACGGCTTATATACATTACTTCAAAGGAGTAAGTTTGCATTACAAAAACTATCAATAACATCAATTGTTATTGATAACAATAACATGTTAAATTATTGATTAGGACTATTCTTAACTTCTAATGTGTTGTGTTTGGAGCACTGGTGATTTATATGCAGGATAACAAAATGAGGAGCAATCAATGGAGTTTTAGGATCTCGTATATATCTGCATATCTGGATATTGCATCATCTTACCTAGAAAAACCTATTAATAACACTGAATTTTCACTGCCTCAGAAAATTCATTTGGAGGAACTGTCTCTTTGCACCATAAGCTATTGTGTCTGACATTAATTTATCTCTCAGAGATTGCTCCCAAAAAAAGTAAATACCTGAAAGCAACAGAAGTTTCCAGACTCAGATGATTTAAGGAGTCTGTCTGACCCATTTACTCAGCTGCATTTTAAATATCTTTATTGAAGCACAGAGGAATAGAAGAGTTATGTCTGTCCAGCTCATGGGTAGTTCTCAGGTATGCAATGGAACCAGGCAGGCAAAATTCATTTCAAGCAATGAAGTGAATAAAGAAACACTCCACTGATCTGTATTCCTGTTTCTGGGCTTTCTGCTTTAAAAGACCCCCAAACCCAAGAAAGACAGAATCAAATACTGTGTGTTACTGACTGAGGTGATGTTACTGAGAGCTTGTCTTGTGCCCAGGAAGGAGCGCTCAATGACGTGCAAGGGATCACATTCAGCTTCACAGCTGCTGCCTGCAGGAGGTCCTTTAGCATGCACAGGAAGTGTCCACATGGGGAATTATCACAAAGCAGCCAAGCTGCTGCAAGCTCCCACCATCTCTGTGTGCTGCCTTCCCCAGGAAAGCCTTCCCAGGGCTAAAACACGAGGCTGGGAGTTGGGCACGATGGCACGGGGGAGGCAACAGCAAACAGTATGTGTGGAGTGTAAGTGATACAGGGGAAAGGAGAAGCCAATGCACATCTTTTCTGAAGAGGTCACTTACTGGGGTTTTTTTAGTCTCCTCAGGGTGATGGAAAGACTGCAGTTTGTTCCACAGCCAGGTGCTCTCTGAGGAGCCTGAGGTGTTTTCAGCTGCTTTTCATGACCGGGCAGTGGCTTCAAAGTGATGTGATTCCTTCAGACCTGTTGACTTCTAAATGAAGAAAACAAACAAGGCAGTGACTTCCTGCCCTGTCCCCTTCCCTGGGGGACTTTAAATGGTCTCACTTGGAATCACCTATCCCCTCTCCCCACCAGAGCAGAAATCAGCTAACACCAAACCCGTAACTGCCACATTTCCTTCTCTACCAGGCATCATGGAAAACAGGACCTAAATGCATCAGGCAGCAGGTTAAATTCAAACAAAGCTTAAATACCCTGCAATGACATCATGCCAGCCCTGTGTGCAAACTGTGCTCATACAAAAATGTAAAATATGGTGTAGCTGTGTGTGTGTGGGCACAGGCAGGACAGATGATCCTGCACACATTCCACACCTGCACACCTACACAGCCCTTATTTACATAGCTGTGTGCATGAAATACTCTGTGGTGTATTCTCTCATTACCTTCAGTGGGTTTTGGATCTGATCCACCTCACAAAAGCACTGGGTTGTATTTCATACACACAAATTGTATTTATGTATGTACCTTTAAATATAGGTCATATCTTTGGTGGAGGAGTGGCTGAATTTATATATCAAAGCAAAAACACTTTCTCAGATTTACCCTGGAATCTTTTCTAAATTCTTTTTTCCTTTTTTTTTTTTTTTTGTAAAGCCAACAGTGCACATTTTGGGGAACTGTAAATACATAATTCTAATCCCATAATTTTTCAGACCAAACACCATACCATAATTTGCTAAGAAATGCTGCAGAAAGCTAAGCCATGGATACTTACAAAATGCAGGACAACTATGCTAATTGGAGAATTGTGTAATTTAAAATGATCCAAAAGTCTACAGAAAATAATTATTATATTTTTGTGTATTAAATTAGAAAAAAAAAGCCTGAAATTGCACTGGATCGAAACAAAAACGAAATCACATTTAAACACTGAATTTAAAGAAAATGTTAAATAATCATAATAGCTATGCATTAGTCAATTCATACTCTTGAACATCAATTCTATCACTTGCTATGACAAATGTTTAGGATGCAGTAATCTCTTGCCATTTCCTAAATGGAAAAAGTTTGATGAGGCTGAAACTGCTCCTGAACAGTTCTCACTCAGCATTGCTTACATCATTTTCTGTTTATTATTTGGAGTTACTTCCATTTTCAGTACTTGAGTGATGCTCTTGACCTCTGTCATCTCCTGAATTCTGAATGATGGCCAGAGATAGTCCTGCACATCATGGAAGAAGCAGAGAATTTGACTGATGTAACAAACAGCCAAAGCCAATGGAAAGGCTCCCAGTGGATTTTGGATGGCTCCCATCCCACAGCCAGGCTGGGCTGCATTCTGCACAGCCTGAACTGCCAGGCTGGGATCAGGATCATGGTCAGATCTGCAGCACCAGGTGCACAGCCCTCCACTGCTGTGCATGCAGCAGATTAAAGATCCAGCTGTGAGGAGCTGCTTTGTTCACTCAGACTCCAACCTGAACTTCATCAAACACAGCGTTGCAGTGCTGGGGATCTGTGCACAGACAGGAAGCAGATGGGACTCCTGAGTTTGTGTCTCAGATGCAGCAGAGCACAATGGGGTCTAACAAGGAAGACACACAAAATTCTTCCAAGCAGGGTAATTTGTAGGTGCTCTGCTAGTCTTGCACCTATTGTGCTCATAATTAATACAAGCAGTGGAAAATTTGACTGAAGATCTCTTAGTGACTTAACAGAAAATTGAAGTTTCATGGTTTATTCATAATTCAGCCTGTGGCATGTGGAGGAAAATATGAGCAAATGCAATGCAACTCACAACAGGCAGCATGTCACTATGCCTGGCCTTTGTTTTCAGGCAAGACAGCCATTTGTACTGCTATTTTTAGGAAGGTGCTTTCACCTCCTGCATTCCTGTTTCCCCTTGGTCCCTCACTGGGAGCAGTTGGGAGCAGGACCTTACTCAGCACACACTGCCCAGACATGGCTGTGGAGAACAGGAAAATCACATCTGCAAAATCTAATGATTATGGTCCAGAGCCACTGCACCTAAGCTAAAACCTAAAGAAAATCAAGGACAGAAAGGATCACGCTCACAAAATACAGAAAAGCTTGGTAGGGGCTGAAGGAAACATTGCTGCAGTCCCTCAATAAATTAGGATATTCTGACACAGAAACAGGCGCTAAAATGAAGCAGAGATGCCAAATATTAGAGAAACTGTGGTCAGTCTTTGAACTCTTACAAATAACAGACACTGGAGTATTCAAACACCACAGGAACTCATATCAGCTGGGGAACTCCAGCATAATTTAGTCTGAAGTTATTCACAAACATTATCAATATTTCTGAGTTTACACTCGCACCTTTGACTGTTGACTTAAAGCATCCAGTCTGGTTCATACTACTGGGAATGTTTACACTTTGGAATCTATTATGCATAGAAAAATTAGGGATTATCTTTGACCTGGGTCCCACATATTTTTATGCAAAACTAAATAATAGGGTTATTTATTCATTTAATCAATTCCATATATTTGCCATAAGCAGGCTTGATTTCTTCTGAGGTCACAATCAACATCACACTTTCAGGAGGACATATGGTTTGACTGCTAACACAGATATCCCAGTCAGCATCCAAACAATCCTGAGCTTTTCTATGTTTCCTCAGGTTAGGAGCACTACATGTTAATGAGGGCTAATTCTTATGTGGAAAAATCAAAAAGGAAGTAATTTTTGGTGCAGTACAGGCATGTTTAACTCTTAAACGTGGAGGGTATGTGTATTTTTTTGGAAGGAAAAAGGAAAACCACACTCAAATGTGGCAAAATTGTTTAAGGCAGGACCTTTTGCAGGCAGATTTGGGCTGTCTCTGACTGGGCAAGAGCTGAGTAAAAGGTAACAATCACTTGGATGCAGAGGTGGAAGGATGCAGGAGAGCACACTGTCTGTCCTTAGAGCAGCAGAGGTGCCTCTCACACCCTGTGCTCTGCCACACAGCAAGGCAGCTGCCTCAAGGGAAGAACTGCCTCTCTCAAAGATCTCTAAACAGCCAAAATTCAGCTTTACCACACCCTTACCTCTTCCCAAACTTCATCCCAGTACCACAGGAATAGATCTGTTTATCTCATGTGGTCACTTATACATAGCTTTAAAAATTAATGGTTGCTAATGACCTGCAGTCCCAGAATCAAAAGCTCAGAGAAGAGCACAAATATCTTGGGATAATGAATTCTCTTTTTCATAGTCGGGCACTGCTGGCAAAAGGGAAATGAAAAGCTTTGCCTTTAATGTCAAATATATTTATCCACTTAAATCTGTAACTAAATGGCTCTAAGGAAAATGAAAGCACAGGAGTTCCTTTTAGGAGAAGAGTAGATTTTGTCTGAAAACAAGAAATATCCCTTCTAATGGGGGATAGTTGATCAGTAAATCCTAGAAGTTCATGCATTTAAAGATTTAAATACCATACTAGGAAAGAATTTGTTCATTCCATTCAGACTAACCAACATATTTCACAGAACTTGCAAGTCATGCTGGTGTCAACATCTTCAAAAAGAGCTGTCATTTTATTATTATTGGCAAATGTCTGGGTGCTGGCGAGGGAAGAGGCATTATTTCCAAGTGTGAGGAGGAAAAATAACAGTTAATGTAACAGATACCTACCACAAACAACAGAGATCATCCACATTTAATGCCTGGAGTAACCATATCCTCCTTCAGCTGATGGAGGTTGTATAGAAGCAGATGGAGTAAAATGCTAACAAACACCATGTACCAAATGTAATAGCAGATGTGAAAGCTCATCAGGATTATGCCATTGTGAGACTAATTGCCAGGGTGCCTGGAAGTTTTAGCAAGCATCTTTTCTTCCCCCACCTCTTCTCCCCTTCAGCCAGTGCTTATATTTTATTTATTTATTTAGGTTTTAACACCTCCTCGTGTGATTTGCAGGCAAGGGGAATCAGTTTCAGTATCAGTACAATGCCTCATACAACTCTCCTTCAGCTGAACATCTGTTTGACAGAAGGCTGCTGGAAGCTACATGCCAGTTTTGGGACTCTTTCTTGTAGTTTGTGTGGCAGAAGTGAAGTATTTCAAGTATTTAAGGGCCCATGGGACTCACCAGAGAGCAGGCATCTGTGAGGATTCATAGGCTGTGCAGAATGTCCACCAAAACTGATGCAGCCTGGTGAGAGCAGCTGAAGGTTAGTACCTTGCAGGGATGTTGGTCTGGCCTCAGGAGTGTTCAGGTGCTGGTTCTGGCTGTGCCTGCTGCCCAACATGAGCAGAAGAACCAGAAAAGTGCCTCCTAAAATGTAAGAAAGGCCTTTGAGTTTTGTGCCTGGCAATGAAAACTTCAGGATAGAAGCAATGTGGGTATTAAAACACTGGCACAGTTTGTCTTGAGAGGTGGTGGATACCTCATCCCTGGAAGTGTTGAAGGTCAGGTTGGATGGAGCTCTCAGTATCCTGGTCTGGATCTCCTTGTCCACAGTGCTTGGACCAGATGCTCTCTAAGAGACCCTTCTAACCATATCTATTATATTTTTATATGATTGCCTGTAAAAAATGGAACATATGAAGGAGAAAAATGTTGCTCCTCCAGAAAGAGAGGCTGCAGTTGTTGGTGTTTCGTTGAAGATCAGTGTATAAGAAAAAAGAGGAAGCTAGGAACAAAAATGGCCTGGGGAGTTAAAATCTTTGGCCACAAGAACAGTGCTGTTGCAGGAGGCTCCCAAGAGCCAGATAGGTGGTGGATTAGTGTGGTGAGATTTCCCTATGAATGAAATTTAAAATCAAATTCCCTACAACAGTTAAATCCTATAGGCGTGGTGTCCTCAGCAGGTCAGGCAGAGGCTGCATTTCTTCCACACCTTGTTGGCTGGCAGTAGAGGTTTTGTGGTGAAACACAGGCTTGTGGCACATCATGTACAGGGGTCCTGGTGCTTAAACTTCATCTGAAACAGGGAAAAAAAAGAAAGCTGATTCGTATTTTCTAACGTCAGTTTCAGGTGGATATTCCTTCCCAGATGCAGGAGAAATCCCTCTGGGATCTGCAGAAGATTCACAGGCTATTGAATAGGAAAATACTGGCACAGCATTACAGCAGCTGATGGAACAGCAGAGAGGAAAGGAGGGCTGAACTCTGCTCCTTGTCCCAGGCTCCTCTGTGGTCACTCCAAAAACAAAGCTAAGAGCAGGTGCAAGAATATCCACCAGTCAGAAGGTGCCATCAATAATAATGTGCTTTTCACCCAGCCTCAGATAAAGGAATGTGGAAAGCAGGAATGGGCTCAAAGTGGAAATGGAAATGTTTGAGTGAAATACGCCTAAGCTGGAAAGTGATGCAGATCATAGAATCACAGAATCTTTTGGGTTAGAAGATCATCTAATCCAAATCCTCCAGTCATGGGCAGGGACATCTTCTACTAGACCAGGTTTCTCAAACCTGGCCTTGAACTCTTCCACAACTTCTCAGGACAAACTGTGCCAGTGTTTTTCTGCCCTCAAAGCAAATTTTGTTCTAGTACCAAACCTAACCCTGCCCTCTGTCAATTTTAAGGCATTCCTCCTTGTCCTATCCCTCCATGGCCTTGACAAATGTCCCTCTCCACCTCTCTTGGAGCCCACTTAGGTACTGGAAGGTGCTGTAGGGTCTCCCTGGAGCCTTCTCCAGACTGAACAACTCCAGCTCTCTCAGCCTGTCTCCACAGCAGGGGTATTCCAGCCCTCTGCTCAGCTGGGTGATCTCCTCTGGACTGGCTCCAGCAGATCCAGATCCATCCCTCCTCCAGATGCTGCAACCCCAGAGCAGGACACGGCACTCCAGGAGGGGCTTTGCACGAGTGGAGTAGATGGGTAGTTGCAAACAAAACCCATCACTATATAATAGAGATATCTCAATTTAAACCTTCTAAAACTTGAATTTGTATTTCCTCTACTCCCTATCTCTGTTAGAAGATTCAGGTTCTCACCCTGGTGAGGCTGGATTGTGCTTATCAGCACCCAAGGCTTTATGTCACTGGGAGAGAAGTCAAAGATTTAAATGTAACTTTGCATTTAACTAAGGGGAAAATAAACCAGGACTGGTGTCTGTGGAAATAAAACCTTACCAGATGAGAGGGACTGAGATCCTGTCACCAGCTGAGGCACCTCTGGAGGCAGACGGGGGCCAGGGGCCAAGGCTGGAATTGGTGGAATAAGAGACTCAGACCCTGCTGGTGTCTCTTGGTGATGCACTGAGTTTCTGCATTTGTTGCCTTGGTGTTCAGGGGCTCCCAGCAGCTCTGAATAATGCCAAGGAGCAGGTACAATTCCCAGAGACCAGAAAGAGACATCCCAATAATGACAGCAGGGGACAGAGCCCTGTCCTGGTCCTGACTCAGCTCCAGCTGCATTTCTGCCTTCAGTCAAAAGGTCTTGATTTTCAAAGTGAGTTGTATTGCGTGTGATTGTGGCCTCACAGGTAACTGCAAGGTGGAAGTTCTAAGTTTACCTAATAACTACTTTTTTTTTTTTTTTTGGTAGATTTATCTCTCATATACTCCTGTCAGTGATGTAGAAGCGACTTCTTAGTTTACCTAAGAACTATTTTTTTTTTCATTTTTGGTAGATTTATCTCTCATATACTCCTGTCAGTGATGTAGAAGCAGATAATGACACTTGAAATATTGATTTTGTCTCAAGCAGATTTCTAACATTTAGTTCAGAGAGTTCATCACGTTTAAAAGCAGGTAATTTTGTCAAGTTGAACCCTTGGAAGTTTATTCAAAATAACATAATATTAATCCATTTTCCAAGGTTAGCAAACTCAGAAACAGACTCAATTCCTTTTCCCCCTGCAGCTGTTTGTACAGCCCGTGAAATGATTTGTGCATGTGTGTGTCACCAAACAAATGTTCTGGTGCCTTTTCAGTAACAAATAGTCTGCAGTTAGGAATCTCCATCTACAGTCAGACAAGCAGGTGAGGCTGATGCATGTCACAGCCTGCTCTGAGAGCCAAGGTCTGTCCTGTACAAACCCCAGCAAAAACAAACTGCATCTTTGGAGTCACCTTTCCAAGCTAAAATATGGAAAATTAATGAATGTAGTTCCATGACCAGGGTTTAACACACAATAGATTTTTTAAAAAACACCCAGGAGTCTTCATGCTGATGCCATATTACGCCTTCACTGGTCTTAATATTATTGTTTCTGTCTCATTTTAGGTTATTCTCCAGTGTTTATTATTAATTCACATTCTCACTATTAAAGGGGAGATATTACCCATATGGTTGACGTGCTGCTCAGTATGTTCATAAGTTCTCCAACATTTTGATTAACACTGACAGAAAACCCTTTGAAAACATATGGCCCTATATACATCCTGTCATTTCTAATAATAGGGTACATTCTTCAGTACACTTTCTTAAGAAGATGAATTCAGTCATATTTTAGAAACATGCTAATACTTGGTTAATTAGTCCTTTGAGGTCAGGGGGAAAGAAAAGACTGAATGAAAATAAACTTTTCCTTGAGCAGACACCATGAGCACTGAAGATAATTTGTGTGGCAGAAAAACGTGATATCTATGAGTAATGGTCTCTGTATACAGCCAGATTTCTTAAATCAATTAGCTCCTGGCATATTCCTGAAGATATTCCTGCTCTGTTTGATATGCCAGACTCTTAAAGCTTCAGCATGAAGACTGATTTTGATGCTCATTTCACTGATTAGGTCAGTATCTTATTTCTGGTGTTGAATTCCTGTATTTATACCAATTGTTCCCCTTTTCTAGCACCTTTGGGATATCACAGGATCTCAGCACTCTCCTCCCTTACACAGGCAGGTCTGATACCAAATCTAGCAGAGATATTGTTGACTAAAATTCACTTTGGCTCGTGCAGTGACATGGCACATTCATGTGGCAGAATTTACCTCCAGAGACTATTTTCACCACGCCTATTTTGCTGGGATTTTAATACATTTTTTTTTCACCATGATGAGAAAAATTCTTATCTACATGGTCTCTTTAAACCATATATTTCCTCACAGAGGTACTTGCACTATGTGTCAGACTTCAATAGTTTTGATTTTGTTCAGAGAGATGCTCCTCAGACATATAAAAATTTATACTTCAGGATGTGGCTACACAAAATTAATATTGAAAATTCTGAAGCATAATAACACAAATATGTTTTTAAAAGGTGATTTATCAATTTTGTACTTTATAAACCTAAATATTTTCATACAGCTCACATGTTCAAAACATATACTCAAGTTCTTTCTACCAAGAGATGTATCATTATTGTTAATGCAGATAATTAATGATGATAAATTTGCAAAACTTCAATTATAATGATTTTAGCCGTGTCTTACTCTCATTTCTTACTTTTCCCCTTTCCCCCCTGAGTAAGCCCATGGAAAAACAATTTGTTTCTCAAGAAAAAATACAAAGAGAACTAGATTTCCCCCCCTCCCTCCCATTTTTCTTTTCTGTCTCCTCCCCCTGTTTGCTCCTGCTCTTTTTCCTTTGGGAAAAGTCCCAGTCTGGGCTACAACAGTGAAGCATTTCTGGGCAAAAAGCCATCAGTCCTTATGAAACTCCATCTCTGACTGTTCCTGTGGATAGATTTCTCTGAGCCCATCAAATCCCTCCTTCTCTCGACTCTTCTCAAAGAAAAACATCCACCAACATTCAAGGTCTTTGTCTGTAAGGATGGAGGTAGAAGAAACTTTGTGTGGTTCAAAGACCCTTGGAAGCTACAGATTGAGGTTAAAAACGCTCCAATCTTTAAGGTCAGGGAAGTTTTTCAACTCCCAGCCAAATCTTACCCATTCCACAGTGTGAAATAAATAAATAAAACAAAGAGCACATCTTTTCTCATGAAGTCAAGAGAAAAGAAATAAAAGCCATACAAATCTACTCGACTTTTTGTCTACCCGTACATGCATGTGAACAGTGTTTACACAAATATTGATACCCAACCAAACGCCTTCAAGAAAATGGAATATCCTCTTGCACAAGTAACATTGTTTTTAGGACTTAATGGGAGAAAGAATGAAGTGCCTCTAATGGAGGTTAGCAGGGTCGTACAGAACTCACTTACAACAAAAAGAAAGGTGAGATCCTAAGAGGATAGTGCAAGAACTGGAATAGGTTGGAAACCCCCAACATTGGTGGAAAATCAAAATAATTTTTAAAATCCCCAGCACTCAAAGTCAAATGTATGGTTTTGTTGCCAAAATTCTGTACACTTTCTGTGAAAATTTTTGCCTGTTGTACTGAGCTTCAAGAGCAGTACAAGTTCAGTTCAAGCTCTGCCATTCAGATAAAATATGCTCTTTTACACTTTGTTTTGCACTGACATTTTGTACCTGCCTTTTCAAAGCTGCCCCTCCTCCCAGCCTCCCTTTTTCAGACCCTGAGAGACATGAATTGCCTTCAGACCAGGGACATACAGCTGCCTTGCAGATAACTGCTCACTGCTATTAAAACTGTGCCTGTGTTATGCTGTTTATCTCACGATACTCCTTAAGTTACAATACTGTCATTTCACTTTTTTTTCTTCGGTTCTACATTATTTAAACTGCTGCACATGATACTGAAAACTTGAAGACTGTTATCAGTTTAGGAAAAGGGTATTAAATGGAAAAGATTAAGATTTTGGCTGGAATCCAGTGAGCACTTAAATGCATGAGTAACTTTACTCCCATGAGTAGTGTCTTTGACGCCAATGGGACCAGCCATGCATGGAGGAGCACATGTTTGTGTAGAATTTGGGGAGAGCAGGTTTTGCTGCAGGAGTTCAGGTTCAAAACTTGGGCCTGTGTAGAGCTACACATGTGCTCAGGTTCACAAGACATTAATGTTATGCATATGTTCATTATACTTTTCCCAAATGTTAGAGGTCTACTGATATCTTGCTATTTTTACCCTCTAAAATAGGGGTTTTTTTACCAGAAAGAAGAAGAGTCAGGTTTCAGTCTTTCTGAGAAAATAAAACAATTCATTGGTTCAAAAAACCACAGAATACATATTTTCCTATAAGGCACTGTGCTTGACAATGCCCAAACAGGTTTTCTTCAGACTGTCAGAAAATAAAAACCACAAAAACTTTCATTCACCTCCAGAAAAAGTCACTGGATTTTTTAACCTCTCCACCTTTCCTGTGCTAGTGTTAGTTACTGTTCTCCATCACTTCCATCTTCAGTAAAAGCTGAGCACAAGATTAATCTATATTTAAACCTTTTCCTTCAAGATTTATGCTGGTCACTGAAAGACTGACAGAACTCAGGTCCTATTGTCCCATATGAAAGACATCAAAGTTGAGCTTTATATTTTTAAAATCAATTAATAGCTTGTAATATTTTAAAAATAATTTAATGAAAAAGTGTATAACCTCCTAATTAAGCAGCATCAAAAACTAAATTTTAGCAATTTTAACCAAACAAATCATTGCAGTATTACAGAATCTAAATATTTAACTTTAGTTTTTTGCTAAAAATTACTGATAAGAGATGTGCCTCTATCCTTTATAAAAGCAGGGGTTTGGCAGCCTTTTATGTGTCATTCTCAGCTACCAAGAGGATGCAGCAGGGATAAAACCACACAGTAACAGAGGAGGTGTAGCCATGCCAAAGAAATTGCCTTGCAAATGAAAATGGCATCATGAGATACCTAAATTAAAATTTCTAGAGCCTGGCCTTATTCAGTCCAACACACTGTAGGCACAACATTCCCACCTTCTATAAATAAAGCACCATCCACAGCCCAGCTCATCGTGGGCTATGCAAAATTAAATAGAATTGTGAATGGCTAAAGGCAGCAGATTGATCTTGCTGTGTCCCTCTCATGATGCAGTTTTTTGGTGTGGGTTTTTTTTTTTTTCTTTTTAATTAACTTTTGAGTTCCTACATTGAAACTCACTACTCGTTCATAGGCACTCAGACAGCCAAGGCCACTGAACAGATTTTCCTATGACAATATATGTTGCTGAAATGAAGTAGTCTTATTTCCAGCTGGCTGAGTCGTGGCCAAAATAAAATCAATGTGCCTGCAGAACTTATTTCTAAGGGTGATGAAGCTCCCTGCTAGGGATTGCAGTGCCTAATTTGCCAGATATTTGTTTCCTAGCTATTATTGCCTGCTGAATATTTTAAATCTATTGTAATTCAATATTCAGGCCAAGTCTAAAATAAACCTTTTATTTTTTTTTCCTCTTAATCATTTTCTTAAAAGATATTTTTGTCTTCAATCTTCCATTTCAATCTTGGCCTTTTAAAAGGCCATCTTAAACTTTAAAAGCAGCCTTAATTACTAGACATTTTGTCTCCTACTTGGCAACATAATACAAGATGTGGAAACTGGATGCAGAGTCTAATAAATTCGTAGCACCATCCTGAAAAGGCAATAGGATGCAACATCCAGTTAAAATCAGGAAACAATTTATATGAAGGCCCAGTAACACATTATTGTTTCCTGATTTTTCAAGTGTAAAAGCAGAAACTCAAATTTTCTGAACCATCCTAAAGGCAGATGTGTGTTGGCTAATTTTAAAACAGTAGTCAAGAAACTTTGTGCTTTATTTTTAAAGTAGGACTTTGAAGGATTTAAGATGTTTTTGTAATCTCTCACTTGTATTGTGAGAGCTCTACCTTTCTGTCTTCGTCTTTAGAGCAACTAGGTTCAGCTGGGAAAAGAAAGTAGGATTTTGAAGGATTTAAGATTTTTTGTAATCTCTCACTTGTGAGAGCTCTACCTTTCTGTCTTCGTCTTTAGAGCAACTAGGTTCAGCTGGGAAAAAGGTGACCTTTTCATTAGCTTATGTGATGAAAAAAATGAATTAAATACAATGTAATTCTCTCATTAGAGAACACCACTAATTCTATTCCCACAATTTGAGTCCTATACAAAGCCTTAAAAGTGACACTGGAATTTCAGGAGTTAAGGCCCATGTCTCATTTATAGGCACATTACTTGGTCTCATGAGCAAAGTAAAATAAAAAGTGAATAATTTCAAGAAAAATATTTTTTTTTTACATCTGTAAAGAATGACAAAGGTAGAAAAAAATCTTCTCAGTGAGAGGGCAGAAAATATCCAGGCAGTCAGATCCTGCTGCCTTCCTGAGGTGTGCTGGCAGTGATGGGGTGGGGACTGATCTGTGTCACCTGTCCCTGTTCCAGGAGGAAGGCACAGGGTATGCACACCTGTAACAGGATTCCTTCCTTCACAACACCTATTTAGCCACCAGATCTTCCTGTTTCTTACAGAAGTTCCTGACTTAAAGGAGTTTTTAACCTTTTTGCTCTGCTTCACCAGCCTAAAGCCTTTTTTTTCTCAGCCTTTGGAGTGGCACAGAAGGACAGATTTTGTATGGTGAGGCCTGAGAAAAAGCACCAGTGACTGCTTCTGGAAAAGTGTGTAAGGAATTGTAATGCATGTCTTGCTCCCTTCTCTGAGTTTATTTGGCTTTAGGGATTTGGGAGTGCATTTAAACAAAGCTTTTAAAATGAATGTTCCCATTTTTAAAACACTAGGCTGTGAGGTCTGCTGGTGGCCACAAGCTGCTGAGGAAATGGTGACTATCTCTGCAATGCATCACAGTGGGAAATGTGCTTGTTTTGTCAGGTCAGAAGGTGGCTGGGGAAAACAGGAGGCAGCAATAATTTTATTTATACAGCCAAGGCTCTAGAAACATACATCTATACCACTTTTTTTAAAATTTGCAGTGATGGTGTGTCACCACATCGTCACACTTGTAATATCTTAAATTTTTTTTTGCTACACTACATCTACCTTGGTGGTAAGGATTCCCTTAATATCTCTGCAAACTTTTTTGTAACCCACACAGCACAGACAATACACACACAGCATGTGATCTCCATGTGCCTGTCACAGCAGTGATGCAAAAATGGCACTGAAATGCCAAACTCCCCAAGGGTCTCCAAGGACACAGTCCAAAGCTGAGCCAAGGGAAGTGCAGGTTGGATATTAGGAAAAAGTTTTTCACAGAGAGGTGGTAAAGCTCTGGAATGGCTGCCCAGGGAGGTGGTGGAGTCACCATCCCTGGGTGTGTTTAACAAAGCCTGGATGTGGCACTGGGGGCCAGGGTTTAGCTGAGGTGTTGGGGCTGGGTTGGACTCGATGATCTTGAAAGTCTCTTCCAGCCTGGTCATTCTGTGATTCTGTGAATTCTGTTGATTCTGTGAATTCTGTGATTCTTTGATATGGCAGGGAGAGATGTGAGGACTCCAGGAAAGGCAGGAGGAGGAGCTGCACAGCCCACAGGTGCACGTGGTGTTTTCTGAAGGAATCCATCCTGGAGCTCTGTAACATTTTGCTTTCCAAAGCACTGCCCACTGATTTTTCTGTATTATTTATGACACTGCACATGTACCCAGGGAGGAGGAGGAGGAGGGGAGAAGGGTGGAGCAGCATCCATACTCTGCTTTAAACACCTGATTTCCTTTCTCCTTGGTAGTCCTCCTGCTTTATCCAATGGCTGGAGAGAGATCTGCTGCTCCAAAGGGCAGCTCCAAGCAGCTGTGTTAGCTCCTGGAGCTGGATTGTCCCCTGAATGACAGCTGTCAAGAGATTTGTCACCAACACCAGCCAGCCCAAAGAGTTTCCAACCACCTTTCATTGAGCAAAAAGTCTTCTGGTAGGATAGCTTTAATGATGGAAAAAAAGATTTGATTTGGCTTCTATATTAAGTCCATGATAGTGTTAATCCCATAAAAATATAAAACCTCCAGAATTTCTCTCTAATAATTGTAAACATTGCTTCCTTTGTCAACTTTTTGATTTATTGGAATTTATTATAGAGCTAGACTTTATTGTATTTGCTTATGATACCACAGTAATCTTTTCCCAGGCTTTCACTTTATTTTGTTAAATTTATCTAGCAAGCCAGATTCACACTCCCACAGTAACCATATGGAGAAAAGCCACAAAAGCTGTTAAGTACATTTAATTACTGTTTTGATGAGCTCATATTTTAATTATGTTTATTGATTCTGTGTGTGTTGAAATAGTTTTAGCATTTCAAGAAAAAAAAATGGAATCAATATACTGTAATTACTGGGCATTTTATAATTTTTCTGTGTAATTAAAACTTTCATATAATATTTTTAACACCTTTTACTAATCCTTCAGCTGTGATTGGCTGCATTTCCTCTATGTTTAGGTGAGCTTTAATTTTTGTTCTTCTACAACATGAAGCTAAGTTCAGGACTAAACGTCATTTCCATCCTTTCCTCTTGAACCTTCTTAGGAAATTGAAAAGAGCATGAATATGGTATTTACCAACACATCCTCAGTAGTGACACATGGATACATCTCCCACTTGGAGCTGTCATGACAGGACTTCCCATCATTGGTAACAGCTTGATGGGCAAAACAGCTAAAAAAGGGATGTAAAAACACTGTCCTTTTCATTACAACAGCTGGAATTTTCTCTAAAATAATAAAGTGTATTTTTGGACTTTAAAAAAATCTATACACTTCTAGTCCGGTAAAAAAAACCCCAAAACATTTAAAGCTGTTGTCAAACTTTTAAATTAAGTTTTCCCTTGGATAGATCTAGACTTCTGAATTACTAAAAGAGGTAAAACAGATGTAAATATATAGGAACCTGAACCTTTAGTGATGGAAAAATTTTTGTTTCTTTGTGAAAGAAAATTACTTTGGACACAAAGTTTGGCCAAAAGCAGGAATGACCACTGTCCTGGGTGGAAGTTAGCAGTGACAGGACTGGTATATCAATGATGTGTTTGAGTTTTGAAATTCCAGGATTTCTCACGTGGGGAAAATTCCATCCTCAGGGGAGCTTTGGTGTTTGTAGCCATGAGATGGTGAGCCTCAGACCTTCCTCTTTCAACTTGTTTCTGGGGTTTAATTTCAATGGCATTAAAAGCAAGAAGAACGGTCATACCACTCCATCATTGAATCAGTTTTTATTTATTTGCACCTTTGAATACCACATGGACAAAGTAAAGGAAAAAAAATTAAAAGGCTTGTATTTAGAGACTTTGATTACAGAAGCATAATTTTCCTTTTAGGATACTTTTGAGTATCCAAAATTATAGAAGATTACTCTGTGCCCCTCACAGTCAAACTGGATTTGTTACATGAAGAGTTATTCTTGAAGTATTGCACCCTTGGCTCTCAGTCTCCATCTTAAATTACCAGAGAGAAGGGAATATCTTTTCTGTGGAACTCCTCTTAACTTGTCCCCGGGCACACAGCAATAGCAGGGCTGGAAACTGGGTGCTGGCTGAGGAAAGAGAAAGGACTTCACCTATTTTAGTACTGTCTATTACCTGAGGGTCATGAGATTACTGTGAGAAGGGGCAGAATGTATGAGGCTCGTAACAAAAAGAGGTATCAAGAGCTGAAAGAGAATATTTATGGGAAAAAACCCATGTGATAGCAACAAATAGAACGACCTGAAAGAAGAGGAGAAAGGATAGATAGGAAGAGTACAGAAACAACACACAAGTGTCCATTTGGAACGAGATGGGCCATGATTAGAGAAGGCTCAGGTGTCATCTTGACCCTCAGAGAAAAGTCAGTGGAGGAGGAGGGGACAGGGAGGTAGGATGGAGGCACAGAAAGGTGGATGCCCAAGCTCCCATTTGGGAGCACTTACCAGGAGGGTGAGCCCTGGTTCTGGCCAAATGCCCCTGGCACAATTCTGGTTCTGGGAGCACTTACCTGGTTCTGGCCAAATGCCCCTGGCACAACACAGGGGAGACATTTCCAGGAGCCAGAGCATTGGACTTTGCAGAAGATGCTCCAGAGCCTCCTCTGTTAGAAAAGGGATTTCAGTGGGTTTCCAAGCCAGGCTGGAGAGTCCTGCAATGGACAGCAGCAGGGATGGGGATGGAAATCCCCAGCTGGAGCTGGTGCTGGTGGTACCAGTGCTCACCCACAGCCAGTGTGAACAATTTCCTCTGTGTCAGTGATGTTTTCATCAACCCTCAATGCACTTTTTAGACAGACTCATTTCTGTGTGTATTTATAGACATTTTCTTTCATGCTGTCTGCAGCATTATTCAAGTGTATTTGTTTCCTTTGTTTCTGACTCCAGTTTTCTTCTGCCACCATTTATAACATGGTTTTCTCTCAACATAGAACACATGCTGCATGTTTAAATATGAAACACTGATCAAATAAATACACCTGGGAAAATGAAATGGGAGAAGAGTTTTGCAGTCCTAGTTACTTCCTACCACCAGGCAGAGCTCTCCAGGATAAAGGCTCAAAATTTCTGCAAATACTCCACTATTAAACCCATCTCATTCTCTTGAATTTGGAGGAAATATTTATGTTTTCTGCCATGGAAAAGGCAATCTTTCATCAGGAAGGACTGTTTGTTGTCTGTTTATTTCTCCAGGAGTGGAGAGAACATGCAGGAGGATTTTTGAGGGTATCTTGCCTGGTTAATTTAAGCACATATTATTCACTGAAATAAAAGATTTCAGATGATTGAGGTGGAAGTGGTGAAGTGATTGAATAGACTGAGAGCTGTCAGCTCCATCAGTTAGGATCAGTGCCAACCATAACCTTGAATCTCTTGGTTTTACTAGGTGCAAAAACATTGTTGGTGCTTCAGGATAATTTCTTGGATTTTTTTAACACAAAGCATAATAAAAATACTCCACTTCAGAGAGACTGCTTTGCAGTCCTGGGCAAATACATGTAAACAGTTTTTAAAGGATTTGTTATTCCCCCACCAGGCTGTCAGAACTCTCTAAGGGACAAATACTCATTTATAAATTTCATTGCAACTCTGTATAATTTGCCTGAGAAGCCAGAATAGGTCCTGCAGCTCTGGTGCAACTCCAGACAGCCACGCACATAATTTCCAAGAGAGCAGCTACATATCAGAACATCTTTTGAATGTTGGTAAATGTGGAAACGTACCACATATGTTTCTCAGTGCAGTAACTCAGCTGTTTCATTTCTCTCTTTTGCTCAATATTCAGCCCCTTGAGAGCTCCGACCCTGGCTCCAGTTTGGCAGTTTCACACACATAAAAGTCTCATTCGTGCAAGTTTTGTGAGCCACCAGACAAAAATAAGATTTTTTTTTTTGCTGACTTTTTTTTTTTGCGCTGCAAGTCTAAGTCAGAAAACCACAATTGTGTATGCAAAACATAATCAGGTCCAGCAGCACCCAGGAGGTAAATTTAGGACCTCTCTTTTCCTAACATATCTTCTCCTCTAAGATCTAAGGTCAGTTACAACTAATCAGTTTAATAATTTCATCACATCCAACAGGTTTATTTTATGGAAATACTGAATCCAAAGACTTCAGGATTATTTACAATAACAGTATCTTTTTAGACCTGCCTAATATTTCTACATGTCCCATCTTAAGAATTAAACATTTCAGTTTAAACATGTATTACAAGTGCTACTCAGACTAACCCAAATTTCTTGTTCACTACATTTTATTTATTGGTTGTTGACAGAGTAATCCAAATTACTAATTGAAACATTTAAAATAAGTACTGCTGCAGATAATTTTTTCAGGCCTGTGAACAGATTCCCAAAATTTTGCTTTGTAAAACATTAGAAGTCACAGGCAGTTGCCTCTCCTTAATTCTTTTAATAACTTGAGAGCCCAAACTGAATGACAATCTGATTCTTTATGTATTGCTTGCTGAGTGATCCTCATTTGAGGATTATTACTGGACAGAATTTGTTTTCTTCACTTGGCTTATCCATAGAAAGTAATTTTGGTGGGTTACAAAACAAAAGGAAAAAAAAAAAGGAAAAGGAAATCCAATATCATAATAAATACTACTACTACTACTAGTAATAACAAAAACAACCTCACTTATGGGGAATTATATAAATTATAGCAAGTCTCTCTGGATGAGTGTGTAAAATTCAAAGGACAAGAAGAAAAGATGCAGCAAAATTGCCAAAGTTGTCCAGACATCAGATGCTGCCCAAAACAGGTTCTCACACAGACACTGATGTAAATAAATCTCACAAGGAGTTGCACAGCTGTAGTAAACGAAAATTTTCTAGAAAAAAGCTTGTAAATGGTGTCAAATTAATTATATCAGACTGTTCCACCAACTGTGAGAGTTCCCCATATCCTGCTCACTGCATGTTTTAATGAACATGAGGGCTCAGCTCTGAGCTTATGCCTGCCCATGCAGAGTCCCACACATGCACATCCAGCCCTTCTCCCTTTCCAGCATTAAAACCTTCTAAAGGGAGATTGAGAATCAGGGATGCACACTGTCCTCACCTCTTTTACTGACTCCTTCCTTCAGTTTGCTGAGAATTTAATTTCAGGGAAAAAAAAATAAAAAAGAAACCTATGAAGAAACCAACACGAAAAATACAGGGCCTGATTCCTGACACATCAAATTTCATTGCAAATTCAGGGCACAAGAAATGTGTAAGAGCAGCAAAAGTGCTGGATTTCCTTCTGCTCCATGGGAGATTTATCTGTTGGTACATGCTATGCACTGAAAAATTTGTGTTCCAAAGGCTACCTTCAAAAGGACAGTGCAAAAGTGAAGGAAAAGTCAAACTAACAAAAACTGCAGTGGAAGAGGTGGCTGAACACTGTTGGCATCCATCTGTTCACAAATAATTCCCCTTACCTGGGGGCATTTTCCTGTGTACCTCTGCTTCCACTGTTCCTCCAGCCTCTCTGAGCAGATCACTGGGGAAGGGGAAATCAGAGTGTTCCCCATCATAAGAAGAAATCAGAGAGGGTACAAAGTTTCACTTAGCTTTAGATTAGTCTAAATTAAAGAGAGTGGCCTGGGGAGGGGTCTCAGCCTGTGGGGCAACCTGATAGTGAAGCTAGAATCACAGTCTATCTATGTTCTAAATTGATGGCAATGAAAATAATACTCCCCAGACACAAAAGTACACTTGTTTTCAGATTAATGCATCCTGAATGTGAGCTTTTCATCTCCTTTCTCAATGACTTAACGTGTGCTCGTTCGCCTTGGCCAGAAACTGAACTGGAGGCTCTTTATTTGAAAACTTATTCGTGCTAAAGTCCACAAGGCCAGTGGCTTTGGAAGATGAAAACTGCTTTCCACAGGCTCTCATTTTGGGAAAAGCTGGTTGCCCTGGGCTGCCAAATGCATTCCAAATCAGCTCCTCCATGTGGATGTTCTGTTTGGGCTGAAATGGAGACAGCAAATACCAAACTGCTGCCAGGCCTGCTCCAAGGATCTCCAGTGGCTCCTTGTGAGGGTAAATGATGAGGATGAAAAACAATTCCTACTGCTCTGCATGCTCCCTCTTCTCAGAGAATAGCATTCCTATCTGCCATAACTGCCAGATCCCACACTCAGATCAATCAGTTCCTGGAGTGCACTGTCAATTAATATGTGTAATGGATGATAATTTCACAAATGCTCTAGCCTCATCTTGTGTTTTCCAAACCGCTATTAGTACAGAATTACATTGTTCTTTGATTAATAAAGCAGCACTTTTTTTTTGTGCTTTCAGATGTTGCCATTACAATAGTACAACTCTGTATTTTTTTCACTTATCTGTGAATAGAAGATGTAAGATAGAAGAAAGTTGTAAGATACATCTGTCAAGATGTGCTCAAAATTACTGCTCTTTCTGTAAATGAAGAATTATTACACTAATTCAGACACAAATTCTCTGCTCTATTTAGCTTCAGTTCAACTTGCAATCGAATGAGATACTGAAAAAAAAAAAATTAGAAGTGGATTTGAAAAGACAAAACAGCATCATAAGTTCCTTCCAAAAGATATTTTTTTTTTTACTGTCATAACATTTTCACACATTCTGGCAGCATCTGACTTTGCAAAGCATTTCACTTCTGATAAATGATGTGTTCTGAGAGACATATCTTGTGCATGGTCTCTTAAAAGCTCCTCCAGCCAGAAGTCATTTTACATTTCTCTTTAACAATAGACTATACTAATAATTGGGATTTAATTGCAATATGTTTTTCCCTGCTGTTATAACCCTGCACAAGTGACTGTATTAGTTTTGGCTGACAGAAACTCCCCCAGCACATCTGGTATCAGCTCTGTCAAACCAGACCTGCTGTCCCTGGCCTTGCTCATTCACATTCCTTGGTCAAACCACCTTCTTTTCCCCAGCATTAGCTCATTATCTCCCTGCTATCTGTGCCTGTGGCTGTAACTCCATCCTGGAGAACACTAATTCCCCATACTGAGAGCCAAAGTAAAGCCCCACAAGTTCTTTTTCAGAGCCCTGGACAAATGGCAGCAGATTCACTGATCCCTGCCCACCCAAAATGTTCTTTATGCTCCATATTTTCCCTGCAAGTGCCACTCCTGGGAGTGCAAGATTGCTGTGCTGTTTCCACAACCAGCTGGCTTTTGGAAATCCTGGCTTCTTAAAGTCACAAGGTCACTTTGACACATGGAGAAAAGCTGTTGAGTGATCTTTATTTTTCCCTTGCAGTGATGATATGCACAGAGTGAATGGAAGATAATTTGAAGAACTGAGGAAAAAAAAACTCCTTTTCAGTTTGTGAGTTCTCCCTCACACCGTGGCATTGGTGTTCAGACAAGGAAATGCAATATCTGGGCTTGCATCAGTGAAACCCTTGCTAGCAGTAAGAACATCATGCTGCAGGACAGGAACACAATGGCACAACTCAAATTCCTTTGCTGGTAAATCACAGAATATCACATTTTAAGATCCCAAAGTCTTCACAAATAAATGAGCTTAGAATATTTTACGGAGTTTCTGTAAGCTATTAATTTATTGTGGTCTATTTAGTGATTGCCCTTTATTGCAGGGCACATTTCACAGTTGTCTTGACTACAGACAAACCAGAAAAAATAAACAGGCCTATTTTCATGCATTCATAAATAGAACAGATCTAAATTTAGCATAATAAGGACTGTTTATTCAAGTACTAAAATGCTTAGAATGGAACACTTATAACCTAATAATCATGCAAAACTCTAGACTTCAAGGTTGCCTTGGCACGACTCTGGTTGACCGCTCACTTTTGACTTTGCAAAGTGAGGTAAATTCACTCTGTTTCTCATCTGTGTCACTGAAACCCTCTGACCAGAGCACATAACCACATCTAAACCATGGCTTTTATGTTAAAGGCAAAATATGTAGTACAAAATTAGCTAAAACTGGTGAAAAATAAACATAAACAAACCAAAACCACATCATTTCCACTGGCATTTTAGCTCCAACTTGGGGAAAATGAAGGTGTGTATCTCCTTCTCTTTGTGGGATTTTTTTTTGTCTGCATTCCAGCATGGGCACTGGAGAGCCACTGTGAACTGAATGATCTTATCCAGTTAATTCTTTTAGACTTCATTTTAGCAAAATTTAAAATTAAAATTAGCCTCACAAATAAAAATGTTGGGATATTTGAATTCACTGGAGCTTTTGAACACTGGTTAAATTTTTAAATCTATGCTGGTTAAACATGAATTATCATTTTACTTATGAATTACTTTTAAAAAATATTACAATACAGAAGAACTGTAGAGCTTCACAGCCATCGACTAAAATGAGATTTCCCAATCTAATAATTATTTGACTGAGCTAATATTGAAACACTTAATAGCACTTAAACAAAAAATGTTCAAATTTCTTTAAAAAGTAGTACTCTGATCATGAGATTTAAATTATCATATTCATTAGAGAAATCCTGTGCTGTGAGCGAAACTCTAACATTGTAGTGAACCAAATTGACACACAGAAATATATTTGCCTTTAAAAGAAGATAGACACTAATGTGGGATATATTGGCACATGGAAATATTCTTTGTCAGGGCTACTGTATTTTTTTTTCCCAGACCAAGTTATCATTTAACTTTTCCCCTTTATATTTTTTTTTAATTGAAAAGACAATATTTTGAAAGAATGAAATAGCAGCAGCTTCAAACAGGAGCGGGCATCGAAGAAACGCATCTTCATTTTCATCCCGAACACGAAAACACCACTGTTTATTTTTTCAGCCTGCAGACCGGAGCATCTAATTGATTCTACCTGGGAGACAGGGCCTGAATAAAGGGCCATTATGCTGGGATGAGATCTGCAGTTGCCTTGAACTTGCCAGGAGTTCAGGTGTGGTGTCCCCGTGGCCCCAGCCCCGCAGGAATGTCGCTCCCGCACCGGCCTCGTGCAGCCCTTGTAGGCACCGGCTCCATTTCACCAGAATAACCTGGCCATTCATCAACAATGAGGTTCAAATTGTACTTTCTCTTAACACAACATTAACTCTCAAAGAGCTGGGAATCCAGTATTCTGTTCCCCGAGCTTGGATTCCAAATCAGTCACTGAGAACATTATATGAGCAGTAATCCCATTAAATATATCATCTTGCAAATATCTAAATCCAGTTAATTAACTTGTATTGCAAAAGAACTCCAAGATATAGTTTTCACTGAGCAAACTTACATTTTAGGTTTCTAATTATGTCAAAAATAAGTTTAATATCTCCTTTTTACTTAAAAAATTAAAGTCAACTACCAATCTATAAGCATCAGCAAAACAGGTGTTATACAAAAGTTTTAAAAATCTGAGTGTTCTTTATTAAACTCTATGTTTTGTGGAGAGATCATGTACAGTAGAGGCCCCATAAATGTCGACAAAGACAAGAGCTGTCTATGAAATTTGAAAACATTTTGTACTTATTAACTAAACAGGAACAAATGACTGGACAGGATATAACTGAGGTCATTTTGCTGTTCATGCTGAATGCAGCACTGCAATTCCTCCACTTGGAAATCTGCTTACTAAAGGCTAGAGCTGGAGTAAATTTCCCAGATTTTTTATTCTTTTAATGTTTCTTGAAAAGGTCTCTTTTCTGTACATGCCAGGCAATGTTGCAACATCACTTAAACCAGGACTGCTTTACGTTCAGAAATAAAGTCACGCATGATTTTAAACAGAACTCCCACCAGTTTTAGGCATCAAGGACCAGGCCCTTTGTTTTCAAGTTGTGGATAATGGCAAAGACTTAAAAAAGGGGGCAGAAGGGATAAACCCTGCTGTCTTGAAAAGACTGACCACAACAAACAACATATTTGCCTATTAAAATAGAAAAGAGGACATTTTAGAAACAAATCAGCCACAGTATGTGGTTTGGTGTTTTATTAATTGAATTCTGCCCATATTAACAAGTATTACTCCTTTTTTTCCTTCAAATTATTCCTATTATGATTTCTCTTATGAAAATAATGATTCATGTTTTAGACTGGGCTGTGTGAACATGAAACAAAAGCAGTATGGAGTAAAACTGAAAAGAATTCTGAATTATTTCCCTCCAGTTTATCAGTACTTCAGGTCACAGTCCACTCACCAATTATCCAAATGGTACCCGGTCTCAAAAGAGCTAATAACTACTTATTCATCAAAGAGAAGCTTCTGGGATTCACAAAACCTCCATAGTCACATCCTCATTTTAAACTGCCTTGAGCTGTGTCATGGAGCTGCAGCGTTGCTGACTGAGCATCATAAAAATCAAGCATGCATGAGCAGTGTTATTTTCCCCCCATTTTGTGGAAATTCATCTCCCTTCCTGGCTGCCCATTTTTCTTTTGCCTTTATGTGTTTTGCTGTTGTGTGGTTTCTGATCTGCTGGCCTTGCTCAACTCCTTCTACTGGAAACTCTCATTTCTCCCAACATTTAGGACATCTGCCTCAGGGGTAATTCAGAGCTCTGAGATTCCTTCCTCTAGGCATCTCTCTCTTTGATTTGATGAAAGGCTTCTAATTTTGGATGTCCTGGAGCAGCCTGGACTGGGGACATCTGATGGCAGAGCTCCAGCTTACCTAACCCTCTGAGTAACTCTGTACATGTGCAAGCCAAAATGTTCCTGTCCCCTGCCCTGGTTGCCTTGAAGATGACATGAAAAAGAACAAAACATGAGCTAAAATCCAACCAGAACAATGAAAAATCCAGTTTGCCCTGGACAGAGCAAGTTTTAGACAAGGATGCTGAGTCAACTTGGACCTGGGATCCAAAGTCTAGGACCATTTAAGCACTGGTTGAAAACATCCAAGATAATCTAATCTTTAACACTTTGCTGCATGTGATTTTGTATCCATTTTGGATACAGGGGTTGAACATCCAGTCCTCCAAAGTAAAGAGAGAGCCTTGAGGTTATGTTATAGCATCATCTGCAGATTGCAAGCTATAGAAAACTGCAAGTATTTTTCACCTCATTGATTAAACAGCTGCTTCATGAGTTGAAAGTGACCTTGAACAGCTCTGCTGTCTGCAGCCCAATGTTGTTATCTGAAACTTCACATTTTCCAGTCAAGCAACAATTAGATCAACCATAAAGCACATTTTTGTTCCCTTTTGGCTACCCTGAGAAACACGTCATCATTTCTTCATCTTTGGCCTCTGGCAAAAATGCACAGTGGCCAGGTAATTTACTCTTCAGTATTGTTTACTACTTGAATTTAAAACAAACAAAAAAATAACCCTTGTGAATTTTACAGAAACATCCATGATATTATGACTTGACTATGAAATATGTTCTTTCAGCTTGCCTAAATATCCAGCTGTATTCCCAGTGAAAGGGTTAATTCCTGTATTTTACCCTTTTTGGATCAAGTTGTTGAAAGAGGGAAAGCTTCATGCACCATAGGAACCTGCACTAGTACCCTAATGACAGTATAATTAGAAGTATCATTGTGGTAATGATTCTTTTCATCTGGCAAAAGGCCTCCACTAAAAAAGATCCCTTATTCACTCAGTTTCACCTGCCCATTTTCTTACCTCTGCAACACTCCTTTTCTAGGTCAGCACCAGAAGTTAATACTGGGTGTTTGACAAGGCTTCAGATTTTGTGCTCATCAAACTAATTAAAGAGAAACACATCCAAAGCCTAGTGAATTATTTTACTTTTTAAAAATGCTGCCCATTCATCTTGTTTAAAGATTTACCTGGCTCAGTGGGTTTGATTAATGAAAAGGACAATGGGGCTCTTGTCAGTGCAACCTGCAGTCACTTGGTTCAGGGTCAGCAGGTTGAGGGAGAGGCCTCCATGTCTATATTTAGTCTCCCTCTACTTTCAAAATCCAAAGAATTGAAACGTTACTGATATTATCATTATGCCACAGTTTGGAGGAAAAGACGAGAACTGTGTTGGCCTCAAACTCCATTCAACTTTTTTTGTTTGTTTCAGTTAAAATAGCACACAGCAGGTTGTTCTGGCTGTGGATAGGTAGGATGGCTTTACGACAACACCAAAACCAAGTCTAAAAGTGGGCTTCAAGTGAGCTTAAAACATAAATTATTTTGAATTGCTATTGGGAAAAATTTACACTAATATATATGTTTGCATAAACTCTGAAGGGACAAAGGAAAAAACAAACCAAAAAGGAGGAGATATGGTACTTGATCCTGTGAACATTTTGGCATACAATGAGTAATAGTATCACAAATACTGCTATTAATAGATTGGAGCTTTGATTCTGCCATAAATTGGAAACCAGATAAAAAGCCACACTCTTATAGTTCCAGAAACAGCCATAAAAGAGATTTCTGCTAAAAGTCAGAGTGGTTCTCTTTGTTTCAAGAGAAGGATGCAGCCTCCACCTGCCTGCTGTGTCCCTGCCCCTGCTCTGTGCTGTGCTGGGCAGGGCTGAGTTTGTGCCTCTGCTCCCCACCTGCTGCTGGGAGCTGCTGCCTCCCTGTGCCACAGGCAGCGAGCAGGGAAGGACCCAGCAGGGATTATAATCTGCCCTCTAGTGATTCATACAGTTCACATTTGGCAACATTTAATGTTATTTATGCATTACATAATTGCACGTTCATTACATAATGGTTTCATTATGCAACAGTGACTGTGCTCCTGCTTTACACCTTTCCAAGAGGTTCTTGAAGGCAATCAATGGCCTGAGCATCCAGCAGATTGCTGATAATGATGGCTCGTGATCATTAATAACTCCTTCTACTGATAGGTTTATAGGCATATAAGACACAAATCACGCCTATCGTCCTGGGACAGCTACTGTTGCACAAAGCCATCTGCAAGCACAGGCTGGGCTTGTGCAAAACAACATCCAGTTGCTTCACTTCAGTGCCTGGGGCCAGTGTTTTCAGTTGTGCTATTGAGCAATAATGCCCAGATCCTCTCCTGAGAGGCTGAGTGAGGTTTTGCTAAACCATTTAATGAAGCAGGGCTGAAATACACCTTGGCATCTTTGGCCACAAAGCTGTTTGTGGTTTGGAGGGAAGGGCGTGGTCCCCAAGTACTCTTTGATAAGAAAAAGGCTTTTGAGACAGTCTTTGAGTTTCTTTATCAGGAATTAATTGCTCCATGCCAGAAAAACCCAACAGTGCATCATGGCAGAGATCTACTGCCCCATGACAAGCCCTGCTTCAGGAATCATGAAGAGCTTCCACTGTGCTCCTGCTAATCCAGCTGGGCAGAAACAGCTTGTGAGGGCCTCAGTCTTTAGTTCTGTCTGTGATGGGCACAGGCCCCTGAGTAGAAATAAGAGAACAAATCCTGCAGGAACACAACCAAAAGGAACATTTTGCACTGCCACCTGCACCCAGAGGAGCTGTGTGTGCTTTGGCCCTGGGTTCCTTCTCCCCCAGTCAGCCTGAGTGCAGCTCTGCAAACCCACCCTCCTTCAACAGTCACTTTATTCTTGCAAATAAAACACTTCTGGGCTGGCTTGATCATTTTATCATCCCTATCATCTGGGAAATGCATTTGGATAAAGGGACATTTATTGAACTGTCTTTTATCACACAAGTATTTCTACCAAAGAAAGATTTCAGAGATTCAACTCTGTGTATTTAAAATGCAAAATTCAAAGAAGTTTTATTGCCAGACTTTCACTTCTCAATAATTATGTCCTAATTGTTTTGCAAGTTTGCATTACAATTTGTCATACATTCTATGAATTAGCATTAAAAATCCACCTTCCTTCTGCTTAATAAATCAAGAAGTTGTATTTTAAATCCTGCTTTTTAAATGCAACCATGCTCTAGCATTCTCCCTAGGTTTTTAAATAGATAAATACTGCACTGGGCTGTTTGCAAGGAAAAAAAATATTAAAGAGAGATGAGATTGTTGGGGGAAAGAAAAGTGTCATCTTTTCCACATAGCAAGTCAGATAGCAAATATAGTCAGCTAGGTAAAAGAAGATCAGACACTGAACTCAATTTTTATTGTATTATATTTGAAATACTACTTCACTTCATTCCCATGAGAGCATTTTATGCAATCTTTCACACTGTACTTCTGCAAGAGCCATTTGCAACCATCCTGCCTATGGCTTTTCAAGACCTAGATTTCCAGCACAGGGAGGTAAATTTTTCCAGTGTGTCATTAGAGTGCACCCACCCACTGAATCCTGAACATTTCCTGCAGCAGCTTTGAGATAAAGATTTCCTGATACCTGCAAACCCTGTAAGAATAATGTTGTTTACAAATGACAGATTCTGGTGCCTGATATTCCAGGCAATGCAAAGTGTTCTATCTTCCTTCTCAACACAGTTCCATGTTTCCAGGTATTAGGCTTTCCACTACTTAAAAACAGGTAGGAAATCAAGACAATAAATATTCATAAAATGTCAGACATTCTCCAAAGGGTTGTTTGAGTTAACACAGGCCATAAAGCTCTCCCTTTTATTAGGTTTGAAAATGATAGTTATTTGAAGGAAATTATGTCACCGCTTAAAATATTTTACCAGAAGAAGCTGCTTAGCACCATATCTTTAAACCACCAAGAAAGAAATTTCGGAGAGTTTCCACTTCTCCACAGTCCCCTGACAGTTCTTGTTAGTGTTGCACAGCAATGCAGGTAAAATAAGGAGTAATCTTCCCATTCTGGGTCAAGAATACCAAGGCAATCAACACTGGTTTTGCTCAGGACCTTCTCCAGATGATGTTCCAAAGCTGCTTGGTGATTACCCATATTACTGCCATCCCTCCTCGTGAAGTCCTTTGCAACCCTTCATCTGCATCCTGAATTCTCCAGGTGACCCTGGAGGCCAGCTCACTTCCAAAACACAGAGCCAAAGTGTGGGGAGAGTGCACGTGACAGGTGACTCGAGATTAAACAAAGAGCAAGGATCAGGAAGCAGAAATCACATTTAAAGTGTTCCTGCTCTTGGTAAGACGTGGGTGTAAAACCAGAATCAATCTCCCTGGGTTTGGATGCAGAATGGGCTCCAGCTCCTGCTAGAATTTTGGGTCTGTGACAAACACTTGCAGAGTGTATTTGTTTGAAGTCTGCAGATCAAAGTCAGTGCATAAACCATGCTGTCACTTATACCTTCACAAAATTCCCAAGCTACTGAAGAACCCACATGGTTGGTGCAAGAGGAAAAATAATTCTCTGAAACAGCTGAAAACTATGTCTGTACTTCAAGATTTCACACTGACATAAATAGATTCAACTTGCCTGTATGGCTTTCCAGCACCAGCAAGGACTGCTCACCTCTTGGTGGAGAATCCTTGCTATTTGTACATGTGCATTTTAAAATAGGATGAACAAATAAATGGCACCAAAATGCACTGCTATCCCTGCTTCTGACCTCTCAGGATAGGGTCAGGAATCAGCTACACTGCATAAGATATTACCTAATTAAGAGGTGGAAATGGACATTCATTCTGTGTGGTATATTATAATGCATATTTTCTGAGCAGGGACAGTCTAACAGAACCTCTTTATCTTTTATTATAAAATACTCTGAATTAGCAAATACATTCTGCAGCAGAGAACATTTGCAGCATGTCTGTTGAAGTATACCATCAAAATAGTTGGTGCCACAGTGGCTGTGGTAGAGCTGATGGTTTGCCTTTCTGACTTTTGCTGGTTCCTTCAACACAGTCATTCCGAAGGCCCCAGATGTTCAGTCTAACAACTCACAGGCCTTATTTTAGTTACAAGCCCCTCACTCTTCAGGACGGCTGTGCTTATTCCTGTAACGACAAAGTAGGTATTTCTTTCAATAACATTCACTTGCCATTAGAAAAATACCCTAATTATGAATTCAGAAGTGACAGATTGTGAGATTCAGTTTGCAAAGATGATGTCACTGGTGGGGAATTGGTGGGTAACCTCCAATTACCTCCTTGAATAAAGACATCAGTGTTGTATCTCGAGAAATAATGGCTAATGATATGTCTTCCAAAAGGAAATAGTGTTATTAATTACCTTACTGTGAACACACCACTTATTGACAGCTTTGAAGGCCATTCATCCAATTAAGTATAATGACTAAAAGCTTCATTTGGCCTTCATGGTTATACAGATGGGCTAAGAACACAGAGCAAGATTCTGATTTCATTTATAACCTTCATAAATATTCAGAGAAAGTCACAAACACCCATGGAGCTCCCCTGGTTTCTATTGCTGTGATTAGAGTCAGACTGTGGCAGGTAATGATGGCATAGAAAGCGCTGTAAATTGATACCTCTAATACCTTGAAGACTTATTGTTGTGCAATAATACAATCTGTCATCTCTTCTGATTGTTACTAAGCACTTTGCTTCCAAGTACTTTCCTATCAACATTTAAAGGGTTTTGCTTTCCCCAGCTATCGTCCAGGCCTGCTTACATTTCAGTGACAGATGATTTAGGTGCAAACACCTCCCTGTATAAGTCACTTCTTACTAACTGAGATTTCCACATTGTTCCCTCCCCCTCAGATAAATCTAACAATAACTCTAAATAAAGCTTCATTCATATTATACTTTCCCTCAGTTCTACAGATCTGTTTCTGACTGTATTCACGTGCCGTTGTTAAGAGTAACGCAACTGGAGCCAACAGAATTTCTGTGGAGAACAGAATCTGGCCTCATGTATAAAGGATCATTTTCATGGACCCATCTAGGCATCTCTAAAGTCCTCATTAACGTGGCACTTTGCTGATTAATTATTTTAATGGGTGGCAGGACAAATCCTTGTGCACAGCACAGCTCAGGTAACGTGTGTCTAGGACAGCAGAGTGGCTGTTCACATTGCTTCTGCCACCACTGGCTTTTATCTTGGAGCAGCAACAGGTTGCTAATGACACGTGGTTATCATTTTCACATTTTGGAACATCAAAAATGCTGGCAGACTAAGGTGGCAACAGTTTGCAAGCACTCAGGTAGAACATCAAAGACCTTACTAAAGGTTTAATACACACCAGCACCAGCAACAGTTTTAGATCTACCTGTACCACGGGTTTAATCGCTCAGAAATCTGATACTGATGCTCACATGACATCCAAGAATTGCTTTTTTTGTTAAGTGGAAAGCAACATTACAGCCAAATGGCAAAGTGTCTGCAAGTGCTTTGTTTCTATGCAACACTGAGGAGCCAAGAAAGTCACAACCTTGTAACAGCTGACATTGTAGAATAACTTAATGCTGCCAACAGGTCTTGAGAGAATGCAGAATTATATGTAAATATATCAAGTAAATGTTTTTAAGCAATAGGTCTTCACCTTGTGCAAACAAGTTGCAGCAGCAGTATTTATCAAAAGGGTGCCTGATGCAAAGAAGTCAGATTAATTGTTTATGCAGAGAAGCATTCAGGCTGCATTGCAATGAGCACAAGCACAGAAAAGAAATGTTTCTAGAAACCACCTCCTTCACGGGAACAACTGTGAATGAAGTAAACATGGTGGCAGCAATTTTAAACATGATTTTAATACCTTCTGCCACTTTGCATTGGCTGTGTTCATATGTATTGGGTACACTTAGAGCTGACACGAGGAAGGGAGAATAATTGCGACTAAGCAGGTCAGAAATGTGACCACTTTGTAGATAAGCCTCACACAAGAAGGTACCAAATTGTGGAAAAACATATTCTTGCCTGAGTAGGCCTGGAAATCCATCAACTCAGAGACAAAATTCTTGTTTTGAGCTTGAAGCCAGTAGATATTAATCTATTTCTACTGTGTTAACTTATTTCTACTACTAAGGTCCCTTACTACTAATGGTACCTGCAAGATGGGCAAATGTCCCAAGGATTGGCCCACTTTGCTATTCCTGGCTATTCCTCAGAAGCTGCATCTGACCCAAAATTTCCAAGGTAGAGCAACCATTCCTGCTATAAGAAAATGGGATGTGGGGATGGAGACTCAAAATACAAATAAACACAAAGGGTGCTATTCCTCAGAAGCTGCATCTGGCCCCAGAATTTCCAAGGCAGAGCAACCATTCCTGCTAGTAAGAAAATGGGATGTGGGGATGGAGACTCAAAATCCAAATAAACACAAAGGGAACAGATGGAGCCAAGTGAGAGTCTGGGTGTTGGAACCTTGCAGTGCTGCAGGGCTGGTTCCACAGCAGGGCTTTGCAGCCTGGCCAGCCTGGGTGGAGACTCACACTCAGCTGTGGTGCCAGAATTCAGGGTTTATTTCTCTGAGACATCTTCATTTATGAAAGCAGGACAGAACGTCTGGCCTGAAACCTTCCCTGAGATTTGATTTTAATTAAGCAAGGCCTGTCAAGTGACTTCACTGCCACCACACCTTGTGCCAAACATCAGCCAAGCACAGTGGCTGCACCGCAGTGGTGAGACACTTCCAGCCCTGTGTGCAGCTCCATAATGGATCTCAGGCACCAAAACCAGGCAGGGACAAGTGAGACATGGCCTTGCCTCAGCTGGTTGACACTGAAAGCTGAAAAACAAGTCTAATCAGCATGGCTGGCCCCCCAGGGCAAGCAGAAATGTCCTGTGCTCTCCATGTGTTATCCTGCTGCCCCAGCTCTTTCCACTCAGGATTATCAGGGGAAACTGAGGAAAGCAGCAATGACATCATTTCATCAACACTTTGCCACTTTCAGCATTTCCTTCTCTGATTCTCTGTTTAACACAGAGTAAAACAAACCAATGACACCATTCCTCATCTTAAATATCACTGGATGGCAAAGCTCACACCTGAGCTGCCCTAAGTTGGGAGGTGCAAATTTTAATCACCCTGGAGAAAACTTGAAGAGGACAAGGTTGCTGTGCTCCATAACTGAGCAAAACTGTCTCTTAAATTTGGTTACATGTCAATAGCTACACATGATGAAGAGAAAAGGTTCAAAAGCCCCATAAAATCACTAGGGGAACTGCTTTAAATGGATCATGTCACATAAAAAGAAAATCAAAACTTGTTCACAAAATGTAAACAAAAAATATTTCCAACAAGGTCTCTAATTATGACAGCTACCATGACAAGTAAAATAAAAGAACATTGCCAATTAAAATCTAAATTCTCTGCAGTATCTTAATACAGGGCCTCATTTTATAAATCTTCTTAATATTGAAATAGTAGTGCCAATTTAATGTTTTCCTTTTTTTTTGTTATTAAAGGTAATCATAAATACAAGGTTTTTTCAAGAGTAAAATTTAAAGATAGCAAATACAGGATAAAATTTAGGGCTGTCTCCACAGTACAAAGAGAAGAGTGTAATAATTTTTTTACTTTCCACAGTCCACAATAATAAGGCAAGCTTTATGTAGGCTTTCAATTTCTTAAACCAACTCACTATCAAAGTGCCTTTGTAGCAAAAAGGGATGGATTTGAAGAAAATATTTTAAGTGCCAATACGCATGAAGAAGAAATCATTGATAACAGCAATGCTGCCAAAAAATTACTCAACTCAGTCTCTATGCACAAAGACATCCATCTAAAAATAAAGTTAGAAGGAAAGGATAGGAGAAAGAATCAAATTTCACGTTATACCAGTGCATGGCATACTTATCATCCATGGCAGGTGTTAAAGCGTGGCTGAAACAATAGTGTTGAAAATATATTCCAATAAATTATCTCTACTGCATCACTGAGGCAGAAATTAAAATGAAAAGAGAGGCAAAATTAAAAAATTTGTCAGAAACACATTAAAAATAAAATAAAACCAGTGCTCTGTTTAATGTTCTTGCCCTGAGAAAATCTCCCAGTGGAGTCAATGAGACATTATCTTGGGAAGGGAGCACTGAGCTGGCCTTAACACATTAAAAGATAAATCATATATAACTGATGCAAGTCAGCGGGGGAAAAATGTTATGGGAAATGTTTATCTTTTCCAAATCTTTCTTGAGGGCAGTGTTAAAAAGAGGTTGATGTGATTGAAGCATAATGTCATTACTTGCCAGAGGAAATACAGGATGTTAAGAGGCTGATTAACCTGCCTTCACAGCACAAGCATGGGGCCCTGCATTTGTATCATGTTCACTTTTGTCTTCTGAGCTTCTCCAAGTGCAAACACAGGAAAACCCAAAAGTGCAGCCACTGCAGGCAGAGGGTGAGATGGGAGCTGTGGGACACATTAAAGCCAGAGCTCAGCTGAACTTTTTTGCAAACACAAGGAGGGTCAGCTCCAGGAATTTTATTTAGATCCATGCTTAGCTAAAGGTAACTGAGGGCAGATTATGGCCCCTTCAGTCAGAGACTTCAGAGCAATATTGCTTTTGTCAGCATTGCTTGGGCTTGCACTGAACTCCTTGATGTGAAGAACAGAAGCTGATCTAAAACATGCACATTTATAATCTGCTGTCTATGAACTCTGTGCATAATTTTTTTATGCTCCAGGATAGACAATACTGCTAAATAACTCATTTTCTGCTTTGTAACTAACACTTTCCTTTGGTTTACAAAACAAAGTTCTCACCCTTGGTTGTCAGGTTTTCTATTTCAGGCTGGGGCAGCACTCCTGGAATGCAGCAGAGCATGATTGGGTGCTCCATGCAGGGAAGGGTTTCCCAGGAGCAGCACCCAAAGGTTTGAGGAGAGCCCAACTGCTCCAGCACAAAGCACCAGAGGCAAATACATGCTTGCCAGCTCATGCCTCTTAAAACTGTAAGAACGGGCTGTTCCAGACATATATCATGAGATTCCCAACCTTGCTGACACCTCAATGCCTGTTGGAACACCAATGAATGGCATCATTACTCTTAAATTCATTAATGAGGTCACTTAATCTCAGGTGACTCTGAAAAGGTGTGAGCTTACTCACCTGCATTAGAGAGAGTCCATAACTTCTCTCAGTGCCAGAAGAAAGCAGCATTATGGCAAAATTATATCAAATTTTTCATTAATAAATGTTAAAAATAGAAGTTTGTAAAGTCAAATGCTCCAAAGGCGAGAAATAACAGAATTAGTGTTGCCTTATTATTCACATCTGATTTTTTCCACAGGATGTACTGTGGAATTTAGAGCTGAAGTTACACTTCTTACCCCACCCCTCTCAGCTGGCAGCAGGAGATGAGCTTTAAAGACTCATTTCTTAGAGACATTTACAGGCTCTGGGCTGTCTCAGTGGTTCATGCTTCTTAACTCACTATGTTACAACTTCCACATGAGTTGAATTGGTGCCTTTGCCTCAGCAGTGGATGTAGAAGTTCAAAGCCCACAGTCTGGATGGATATGGATGGATGGATGGATGGATGGATGGATGGATGGATGGATGGATGGACAGATTTTGCAGGGAAAGGAAAAAGGTGTGACACAAATTTGAAGACTATCACACTGGGAAAGCCTGGCTCTTGAGCCAGGTGACTCAGGCTGCAGAGCACATTGGAGTTTTATCTTACTTCTCCCAGTCCCCATGGCTATAACCTCTCCAAGACAGCTGGCAGTGTCCCTGCAGGCTTCTCTGCCCTTTGGGCCTGCAGATTCTTAGCACACCCATTTATAAACACCTGCTTGGGCACACCAGTGGGTCCTAATTAAGCCTTTTAAAGTTCTCCATTGCAGAGTCCCTGAGATCTGTGATGGAGAGGATCACTTACAAACAAACCTGATCCACTTCATAGGCACCATCCAGAACAGCAGGGCCAGAGAATGATTTGTTAATTATGCCCCCAGCCTGAAAGATGGTAGCTTTGACTCAGTTTTCCTTCTTCATTACAGTTTTCTGCATCATTTGTGGCAAATCCTCAAAGCCATCACCTGCCAAAGGATGCAAGTGCAAAAAGCAAGAGAAGAATAAAATGTAGGCCCTGGGGCACAGAAGTGTGACCCCTCAGGTCACACATGCACCCACCTTTTCAACAGTGAGAAATCCTCAGTGTTTTTAGCCCAGCACCACCATCACCCTCTGGGGGTTCAGTGCCCAGCTCCAATACTCTGCCAAAACAGGAGTGGCATTGCCTTTAACACTGAACATTCAGCAGCAGCTCTTGCAGCTGGAAGGCATCAAACATCCCTGCATTAGAGAGCTGAGATCCTGCCTTTACCAGCTTGCACTTGGTGTGCTTTCTGCAGTGCTGGAAAAGCTTTAGTGACAAGGTGGAGTGTCCTTGTGCCCAGGACTAAAACAGCCAGGGGAAAAAGCCTCTTCCTGGGAAGCAGATGGTTTGGACCCCAATACAGTCATGCAGAGCAGGACAAAGAACCTGAATTTCTTACAGCTTGGGCAACGCTTCTAATCACTAATGTGTTTTTTACCCTCTTTACATTCCCCATTCCCTTCATTAAATTTAAATTTTTAGAAGGCCAGTATAATTTCCATTTTTATAAGAAAATACAGAATCATCTTAATTAGAGAAGAGAGTCTACCTGCATTATTATTTTGTGTTTGTGTAATTATACACAAAATAGTAATACACACTTTTTTTTGGCCAAATCAATCAAAATACCACCTTCAACATCTCACCCTGCCCTTAGTTTCATGTGCATCAATGAACAGTGTGTTGCAAAAGCACTTTTCCACATATGCCAGTGAATGTAAGAAAACTCAATAACCACAAAGTGTGCGCTGCCAATTAAATATTTTTGAAGTGAATCTAGAGAAACAGAAGTGGTGCAATTTTCCAGCTACAGGGTGCATTTATGTTACTTGATTATCAAGCCCTTTATTCCATTTGCTGTAACAAAGGTTCCAAGATTGGAGTGCACCCACGGGAGCACCATTTACAAGATTCATTCGGAGATGTATCAACAGTTCAAGTCCACGAGGTACAGGAGAACATTGTAGAACATTCACAGTTCATAAACCCTAATGTAACAACTGCCAAGCCCTATAATATCTTGCTTTCAGAAGAACAATTCACCCCTTTATACATCAAACAGCAATTTTCCTAACTGCGGTAATTTTATATGCAATGATAAATTCGTGTGGAAATTAGCCCGATAGTTTCTCAGGAAATGTAATGCAAAGAAACTCCCTAAACTTACTGCACCTCTTTCAATATGCATGTATTATTTAAATACTTAACTATAATTGCATTTCTTTGGAAAAACTGGGTACCTGTGCTCTTGACACCGGCACAGGTCTTTTTCTCCCAGGATTAGTCTCAGTGTGGTTTGCAGGATTTACCATGACTACTTATAATCACTGGTTGAAAAATTGACAGGCAAAGTATTTTTCCAAGAAAAGTACTTTGTAGGGCTTAAGAAATAGATATCTTGGTAATCAAATTGAGAAAGGGAATGCTCATACGTGTAAAGAGACGTCATTGTTGGCTGAAGTGTGACAGACCCAGTCTGTGTTAATTTATACTGACTTGATGAAAATCCATGACTTCCCTGAATTTTGGACTGACTCCTGACAATTGCAGATCCCAGCCAAATATAACAAGCTTTTACTACTTTGACTTTCAGGTTGACCCATTTGGGACAATAAGCACAATAAGCTTCACAAAGAGGGAGAGTGAAGTACTTAGGAGTTCTTCCAGACTTAAACAGCTCCAAGGAACAAGACCCATAGCAATTTGAACTCTGATTTGCATAAGATTTTGTAATATCTTGCAGCATCAAAATAAATCCTCAGTTTTTTAATTAATGTAACTCTAAGTGCCCTAAGTCTTCCTTAGGAAAAAAAAAAAAGTCCATCAAACTCAAGATATATAGAGTCTATTTCAGAAGGAGCCAATTTTTACTGGACATTAATGATTAATCCAAAAGCTGGATTAGGTATCTTAAATTTCAGATTTTTTGTTTTGTTTCCCACTTACCCACTATAAATTGGGATGAGTAACAGAAGTAATTAAAAAATGTTAGATTTTTTAAAAGTCTTTCAAAAACAGTTATATTTACTAAATTCAGAATATTTTTAAAATTTAAAATTAGGACATCGTCACATAAGTTTTCTTAAACTTTGAAGAAAGTTAAGCTACTAAGTTATTTGAAGTCCTGGCTAAATATCTGTATCAGTCAAAGTCTAATCCACATTTTGACAACACTATCCTTTTCTGTTCTACAAAAATGCCTTCCTTTTACCTCAGTTTTTTTCACTAGTTATAATTAGCTCATCCACAGCTGAGAAAAAATCAAACAGGAATTGCAAAATGGAAGAGATATTATTTTCTTCTTTCTGTCTGTGTATAACAATACAGTGTAAGAGGGAGAGATTTATCATCTCAAAAATTATGACAGATAAGGATGAATGTAACTAAATTGATTCAATTTTCTAATTAAATACAATATTCACTTTGTTTAATAATTGAATTTAGATGAATTTATATTGTTTTCTTATATATCTAGCCTACCCAGGATAATTGATTTCAGTAGCATTAAGATTAATTCCTAGATTTTATATCCACTGGAATTATAATTTATACATAAATGAGGATATAAACATAATCCAGCCCATAATAAATGCAAATAGAAACAAATCTATACAAATAATAAATACAAGATAAAGTGTGGCCTATATATAAGCAAGTTATTGCAGCCTTAAAGGTGTTCTGCTTGTTTATCAACATTATTTAAATTACTTTTTTATAATTTTGGTTTAAATGAACTCAACATGGCTTGGTCTTTGCAGGCTGCATTGCAAGCCTCTAACAACACATTTCCACTCTTACCAGAAGATTGGGCTGGAGGAGCCTTGGTGCTCCCAGTGTGCTGAACTCCCCATTTTGCTTCTGTTCCTGTTGCAGAATTTTCCATTTTTCCCTCCTAAACCTCGTTATCTACCATTCTTTCACGATGCCATTCACACTTTGTTAACAAGCATTTGTACATCAAATTTGGGGATTGATTCATAAGAGTTCACTTATAATATTTCCATATAAATTTTACATCTATGATTTTTGCCAGTCCAAGGAATGCATTATTTATCTTACACTACACCCAGAGATTTTGGGGATACCAGAATATGATTGTCCATCTTGCCTCCTGAATATTTTCATTCACTTGTGTTCAAATAGATTTTAGTTCAGTCAGCCCAGCTCCCTTTGCATCCTCTGACCCTTGGATAAACACCAATTACATGCTAACCTGACAACATTTTAATTATTTCCCAAATTCCAGTTTATTATAATTTTATGTCTCTAATATCAGTAGGTCAATCAATAAATTGAATATTCCATGTTGTATTCTACAACTAAATCTATTTATAGGCCCCAGGTGACTTTTTTTCTCCATTATTGTTAATGAGAACATTATTTGGCAGTATATTAGATAAAGTTTATCCTTTTTACAAGTTTCCCTTTCTAACCTGATCCTTGAAGAATCATACAGGATTGTATTATTTTTTATAAACTTGTTGTTGTCTATATTGCTACAGTAATAATTTTGCTGCTAATGTTGCTTGACAATTTTTCATGAGAATAAAAACAAAAACCTCAATATTACCTGGTTTTGGAGTTCATATTAGCTTTTATTGCAGTTTGCTTTTAGATCTCTGGAAGTAGTAGTCTATTGAACGTAAAACACTTCTAACCTCACCACAGAGACCATACCTACTTTTACACATCTCTGGGAAGTTCTGCAAAGTTCGACTGGGGTTCATTATTGAGTTCATTATTATCAGCTGACTAGAAGATGACCTAATTCCATTCCCATTCCTGACAAACATAATCCTGTTAACATAAATAGGTCATTGTAAAAGTATAATGGATTGCAAGGGATTTTTGTTTGTTTGTTTGTTTGTTTTTACATCTTTAAAGTCGTGCAATTCTGCATTTTCAGGTAAAGAAAACATGAGAGCTGGTTTTGTTCCTGTGAAGAAATGATTTAATTAGCACAGATTTCCTGGAAAGGTGATGTTGCCTGAGGGTATGGGAAGCTGGACTAGAAGATCCAGTCTGAGGGCCCTTCCAGCCTGAATTATTCTATGGTAGGCATCCCATCCCAGTGAGTCACCAGATATTTTTAAAACTGACAGAATTTCTTTCCCTTGAGTGCTTTGGTCATGAAGAAATTATTCAGCTCTCTTGGTTAGGCTTGCTGATGTCCTTATTGCACAAACTGCTCTTCTACAGTGGACATGAAGAAGAGAGATGCTTAAATTCAGCTTTTTCTCCTGTGCAGGGCTGTGTCCTTGCCTTCCCAGGGGCAGCTTTCCCTAAAGCCTCACCAGGAGCAGAGGGAAGGGCTTTTGACCTGGCACATCCTGAAGGGGAGGGAAAAGCTGCTGATGTAGGAACAGCTTAAACCAGAGTCCCCCTGCGAGCTGTGGAATGCAGAGGAGATGTCTCTGGGGCTAAACAACATCCAAAGACAGGAGAAGATCCCAGAGGGTGGCAGATGGAGTCAGGGTTTGAATTTATTTCCTTTGTCAGTGGTGCAAAGGAATTTAAGTGATATTTACAAATCCACTTTCCTTGCACAAGAAAAGGTGAGTGTTTGGTGCAGCAGAGCTCTTGCAGAATGAACTGGACAGGGAATTCCCAGGCACCCAGCTGATCACACAGATGCACAAGACTTTCCTTCCAGGTGCCTCAGCTCTGCTTGGTAGGAAGCACCACTGTCAAAAACACTTGAACAATTCCTGTAGCAAATTTGTCAGTTTTGAAACTGGGTTTCTGGCTTTTTTTGAAAGATAAATGCTCTGCAAAAGCAACACATCAGGTTTTTATCTCATCCTTAAGATTATTTACAATAACTTACTATTTGTTCAAATGGAAAAATCCCTTATAATTACATATATTTTCTGAAAAACTTCAGAGCTACACAAGTTTTATGAGTCATTTGTTAGAAAAGACTGAGGTTTTTAAGAGGATCCAGCTGTAACTTGCCCTGAGCACTGTATAAATTCTTCAGTAAGTACTTGTGTCTGAGTGATTGAAAAAAATACCCAGTAGTTTTGTTTATCAATGCAAAAACTTGTTTAAACATATTCAGAACTGTGTTCCTGCTTTTATTGAACATAATCTTTCTGTTTCTCTTATTAAGGATGCTTTCATACAAATGATCATAATTAAGAAACCATACACCTCAGATTCACAGAGAGCTGGAGAAATGTAGTGGTGGTAAGTTTTGATGTTTTCTGAAGTAGGAAGACTACAACATCTTTTGCTTGGGGATAAGTTCTTTAAAAGCATAGCACATGATGTTCTTTCACCCAGAAAAAAATAAAAGAAGTAAAAGAGACTTTTTTTGGCAAAATAATAACCATCCTGACTTCCACACAAATCATCCAAGTAAGCTGAGTCTGATCTCTTCATTCCCAGCCTTTCTGGGAGTCACCACTTGGCACCACTGTGTGCTTGTGCTTTCCAATTATTGGAAGGAAAAGATAAATTAACAATGAGGGAAAGTTAAGATCTTCTTTTAAGATCTTCTAAAGAAAGATCTTAGCTGTGATGGTGCTTGGTTTAAATATTAAGAACACAAAGAGTAAAATCTGCTGTGCTTTAGTGGGTCACTTGATGTGCCTCAACTGATTTAATTCTGGATTCAGAGGTGTTGTCTCAATGCTCTGCCTGTGGAAACCAATAAAATGCAACAAGGTGCCAAACGCCTCCCAAGGCCCTGCTGGGTTTGCTGCCCTCGCTGAAATGCACACACTAAACATTCCTGGGATAGCAGTTTTCCTTTGCAGTCACTAACCTCAAAAGGAAAGCTGCTACTCCAGACTGCATTGTCCTCTCTCAAGATAAAAGGAGAAACAAAAGAGAACCCCCCTGAAATTCCTCTGATATTTTTACCCAGGTAACCTCCCAGGTCCCAGTGGAGACACGAGGCTGTAACTCAACACAGGATTTTGCATAATTGGACCCATCTTAAATTGCTGTCTCCTCGTGTTGCTAACCCTGGGTCTGACCTTGGCTTTAATTTTTAACAGTTTACTTTGCTGAGGCTTCTCCTTCTCAGCTTCAGGGATACTCAAAACAACGACAGAGCAGCTAATAACTACAAAGTGGGCAAACAACAGAGCAACCATCAAACTTTTTTGTTCTCAGATACCATTTTAGACACCAGTGATATTAGGAGCAGAGCAGGATTTAAATGTGCTTTGACATGGGAGATGATACCGGGGAAGATAAATGTTTTAAATCAAACTCTGTTTAAGATAAGCCCAGCATACAAAGTAGCTACTTGACTCTTGATTTAAAAGTGCAGTTATTCTGATACATACTTAAATATACAGAACTGTCTCTGGAAAAAAATTCCAATGAGCAATTATATGAGCAATGAAAACACAACACACTTGGGCTGAATGCCATTTTATTTATTAGTATTATTCTTCAACTAATTTTTACGACTTCCCAAAGCTCATGCTCTGTACTGTTTTGAAGCCAATACAGGTACAGTGCACCAACATGTAAAAGTGTTATCAAACAGCTGAAGGAAAAGCTTATATTCACAACTGAAGCTGTGGCAAATCAACATCGTTGCCTGCTGAGCTGTGTGCCAGAAGAGGAAAGAGACTCAGAAAACAACAGACTGATGCTATTGCCAACTCACAAAAATCCTGGGCTACAAACACATTGTATTTTATGCAACTTTAATATCAGACAAGCCAAAATATTTCATTCCCAAGGACTAGGATTTATGTTTAGCCCTAAATTTTCCTCTTTGTCAGCAAAGCTAATTGCTGCTTTGAAAACAGGTGGGATAAGGTTCTGCTCTCCTGGATCTAATATAGCCATTAAAACAGGGCAAAGTGGGAATAACTCTAAATATTGGAATTTAGTAGCCTTTTAAGCTCTTTTTGACCTGGTATAATGCCAAATTTGTGTACTAATGCCAAGGTTTGAAAAAAAATAATTACATTTATTAAGGATTCCACAACTTTATACTTAGTAAGGATCTGGACACAAAAAAAAAAAAAAAAAAAAAAAAAGCTTTGCACATAACTGAGCCTCCTGAGTTTTGCTGCTCGGGAGTAGTGGTCTGATAAAAAGAGATTCATGTTTTTTAGCAGATATGCTGCCAGCATTTCTCACAGGAAGCAACAGGCATTGTAACCTCCAGGGGCACATCAAAACAAACACATTTTATACCTGTGGGAAGCAGGGAGGTTCACTGTTCCAATAGCCTAAATAATTAATATCCAGTGTTGAGGGAGCTGGCAGATTAGGTATTAGGAAGGAATTGCTCCCTGTGAGGGTGCTGGCACAGGCTGCCCAGAGCTGTGGCTGCCCATCCCTGGAGGGGTTCAAGGCCAGGTTGGTCCAGTGGAGGTTGGAAGAAGATGATCTTGGAGCTCCCTTCCAACCCCAGCCATTCTGTGTTCCTATTATACAAGCTGATGTCATGCACAGATAACAATAACCCAAGTGTTGTGCTGAGATCCTCTCCTGTGCAAACTGCAAGTGCTTCAAATTGCTCAAAGGTTTTCAGACACTGATCATGATGTCAAAGTACCAGCCCCAGGCTAGCAATGAGGAAAAGATGAAATCCTGCATATTTTAGAATGTGATGATCTTATCCCTCAGCAATTCTCAATGTGCTCCAATGAGAAAGCATTGCCTTCTAAAATTCTTCAGAGAAAGCATCACTTTGTACCTGGGACTGATGTGAGTTCTTACTCCAGCTGGCCAGCATCATGCCAGTAACTCTGCCCAAGCTAGAATGTCAGCTGCTTTACATGGGGATTTATTGAATGGATTTATTTGTGTGGGAAGGATAGTCCCAGAACATAACAAAAACCACTCCTGGCAGAAGAGCACCATTGCACTGAAAGATTTTGATAGTAATATTAACACCTCTGCTAACCTGACATCTCCCCTTATACGTCAGTCTTTGAACAACTCCATTAGCCTTTAGTCAGACTAAAATCCACAGTTTTTATTTCCAAGACAAGTCAAAGGTAGAATCAAATAAAGAAGAAAAGATTTAATATTATTTTTGTATTTGCCATTGTCCAAAGGCTTGTACTTGAAACAATTTACTTTGGAGGACAATTTGTGTGATTTTTTTCCCAGGCACTAGGAAAATCTGAGAAACCTGTTACTGTTTGTGTTCACAGCATCCATCGCTCTCCTGAAGAGTGATGCTTTACTGCAGCCAGCCAGTTATTGCCTCCTGGAAGGAAGCAGTTATTGCTTCTCATCCCCTGCCCCTGGAAAACTCAACAAGCTCATTCTCCACCTTTTATATCTGAGAGAGCTGCTGTTCCCTTCTACAGCTGCCTTATATATTAGCATTATCAATCTTCATCACAGCGACTACCCAACCCCCTCTGCACCCTCTAAAATTAACATTTCTCTTTCCAGCTCCCAATTGCTACAGATCATCATTGCTGAATGGTTTTCTCCAGCTATTTCTAAACATCTTAAAGTCTTGTGACTTTGAGAGATGCCATGATTGTGAGAGAGGCTTAGGTTTCTCACAAAGCTCTCTCTTTTCCAATGCCAGCTTTTTTAAACAACCACAAAGCACAGCCTTCTACTCAGTTAGAGCAGCTGTTTTTAGCAAGTCTACATGTTTCTGTGAAGGATTCAGGGAAATCCTCCTCATTCAGGTCTCCTCTTTATTCACATGAACTGCCTAAAAGTAATGAATCAGAGCTGAATGCTCTCATAGTCCTAAGTCAGATGAGGAAGACACTGTGCTAATTTAACAGAACACACCCTCAGATTTGGCAAATTTTCAAACAAGTCAGTGATGTCCCACGTGACATGACCAGCAAATATTACCTTTCGTTTTGAATGCTCTCTGGCTAACACACTTCTGTGTAGTAAACCCAGACAGGAACATCCTGAGCAAGCCCTCCTGACTGATAATAGAAATTCATCTGCTGATTTGCTTCCTTTCCCCTGGCACTAAAGAGACTTTCTGGTCTTGGGGGGACACATACCTTATTCAAGAAATCTGTTCTCACCTTGCCATTTATTTCACTGTGGTTTGCTCTGTTTAGAACGTGGCTTTGAGTCATCCTTCCAAAATTCAGGATAGTTTTCCAGTGAGCTCCTCAGAAACTTACTTTGATCCTGGTTTTGGCAGTCAGCTCTTGTCACATATTTCATTTGTTACTTTAGACCAAAGTCCCCGTCCAAACCAGCCCAAGAGCAAAGAAGAGGAACAGCCTCCAAATACGGTCAGAGCTAAGCCAGTTTCTGGAGTAGTTTAACACATGGGCGTGCGTAAGAATGAAGAGAACTGGAACAAGTTTTAAATAATGCTCTAAATAGACTGTGGTGAAATGTTCAGCACTTAAAACTAAACAGAAAATCCTGAAACAGATAAAAGAATAACCATGAGCCTGTCAGCAAATAGAACTGTGCTGATCAACTCCAGCAATAAAATTCCGCTTGAACCCTCTGAAATCATATCCAATGAAACAAAGGTTAAGCAAAAGACCCTTATTGAATATTTGGTTTATAAAGAGCTAATAAAGTTTATGCCATTAAGCACAAAGAAGGAGGGTTTTTTCCAAAGCAATTATACTGGACAGTTATAATAAAAATACTTACCAGAAAAACTACTCTTCAGTATACACCAATTGAATCTTAACTCTGATCACAAAATTCTTTTGCTTTTAATTAGGATTAGTTCATTTCTCCCCACTATTGATGGATGTTCCTTTCATCAGTCTCTCAACTTCAAATTCACACTATTTCTCAGTACTCTGCGTGTGGATTATGAGGCCAATTACAAGAGGGTCTCAAACAGCAGTCACATTAATCAAGTGAAATATTACATGCATTGTAGCCAAATATAATCTGGCCACTAAGAAAAAATTCATAAAAGTTTTTAAATCAGAAAGCATCAGGAAATAGGAAGTTTTCTGTCTGATCCTGGAAATATAAACAAGCCTGGTATTCACGTGCCAACTACTTCACAAACAGCAAAAAGCCAGGACCACATCTCACAAAGCATCCACATTTTGTAACTTGGTCCTTACAAGTAGCACCCAGCACCTGCTGCAGACAGATCCTTACTCTCTTGTCCTTGAGTTATTAAGAAATAAAAGCAAATTTGATGTTATCCTGTTGGACAAAGGAGTGCCTGAAGCTGCATGCCAAAATCAAGCTGCACTGCAATTCAACACGAAGGTTTGCACAAATTTTTAGGAAATCCTTACTTCTCCCAGAGCTCACTTTTAACTTTTACAAAACACAAAAGAGTCTATCAGATACTTCGGCTTTGTGTACTTTGGAAAATAATTTGAAGTCTCACAATATATCCTTACAATTTAAAATAGGTAACTGTGGTAGCTTTTGAATCATAACTATAAAATATTGGAGCACATATCTATAAAGGAATTAAAACTATAAATTGCATGAACACTTCAAATTGTTTCTTGTTATAGAAGTTTAATTATTTAGTTTAAAATAGCATGTAAAAACTCCTTAAAAATAGCATATTTAAAATGCTTATCCAAATGCAATTGCTATGCACAAGGCAAGACTTTTCTTTATGAAAAACCCTGACATTTTGTATTTTGTGCTCCAGTGTTCCTTAAAAATAAGAACTAAGTAATCTACAATTAGCAAAATATAAGCATATTTAAGCTATGAATTATAAGTTAATGAAATAAGCTGCTTTAATGGGAAAACATTTTATTAGGAAATGGAAAATACTCATAGCTGGAGAGTCAGCAGTTGCTTTTAAAGGATGCAATTAAGCTGCCATTATTTTGGCAAAGCTCTGGTCTCAAAGAGGCAGATTTTCCTAATGCATTGTAGAAGTCCTTGGCAAATTACACAGTATTCATGAAATTTAAATGGAGACCCTTGATGTCTCCTGTAAAGATGTCCCAGGGAGTCAATTTTCAAGGAATTCATAATGTGAGCAGCAAGTTATCGGAGAAGGAGACACTCAGCACCTCGGAAGGCCCCAGATAAATGATTTAGAGCAGGTGATATGACACATTTTGGCCACTCCACAGGACCCTGAGCCAGACACCCACTTCAAGTAACAGCAGAGGAAACCTGGCCAGCCACATGCTGCATACCCCAAATTTCCTCAGACACTTCCTAACTTTCCTAGGAATGTGGTTTGTTCAATCTCTGAATTTAATACCAAGTGTCAGCAGGGCTGAAAAGGCAGAAGTGACAGCGCTGCTTCTGCCCAACACCTGTCCCACACCTAAAACTCTGAGAATTCATCCCTCTGATAAATTCCCACTTTCTGGGGGTTTTCACCTGCCAATAATCTTGCTAGTAAGGGATGCTGTATTACCTCTTCCTGTTACCAACAGAACCTGGCTCATGCTGGGCAAATAAATCCCTTAAAATCAGACTCCTAGCCCTACCAACCTTTTACTGTTGTTGGGTTTTTTGGATGCCCGAAATGGAATCTCCCCAGTTTTGCTTCTACTCATTCCCTGCACGTCACACAGCAGACACTGTTTGGGCTGAAACAAACAAAACACATCCCACAAAGTTTCTCCCCTTTTTAGTATTCAGCTTCATTTAAACGTTGCATGGCCCTAAAACCTTTTTAAGCTGCTTACTTTTAAAGTATAAACATGTCAGTGTTTAGCCACGGAGGGTACTTTTCTGTCCTAAATCATCATCCATTTATCAAAGACTGATCTACATTACTAAATGCTGTAAAAACACATTATAAATACATTGCAATAATCCCCATGTAATAGCCACTGGCTTCCAGCACTGAAAATACTGATATTTATATAAACATTACACAATCAATGCCACACACTTTCCAGGCTGGGCTGCACTCAGTGTGGTAATCTTCTCTCATAATTGCTCAATAAGTAGTAAAGCAAAAACAGCTTCCTTTAGCAGATAGCCTTATTCCTATCTCTTATAAAATGGCACTATTACAAAACAATCCAACAAATAATCTAATTAATTAATCCAGAAAAAGAGATGCATTTTTAATCATCATTATTTATAACTTTGCAAACATGCCCAGTGTTACAGAAAAGGGCAACATATCCCAAGTGAGCTGCAGCCAGGACTTGCACAACACTCCCATAAAAACAAATCAAAATAGGGAAATAAAATCCTGATTTTTATTTTGTGGTTCCATAAAAAAATAACTTCAATAAGTCCAACTGGTGAGAGAATTCTCCTTAATGATACTTCTAGTTTACATCTAATTTCAATAATTCTTCAACTGCTAAACTATATTTAAAGTATCGTTGAAAACATTTATTAAGGGGTTGAGATGGTTAGTAATGACAACTCCAAAGACAACTTCATGCTGGGGAAACTGGAAGCTGTTTAATCCAGTTGGGCTCTCATATCATCAGTAGGATTGTGGCTGGTATCAGCTAACAACCATTATGCCTCTGAGGGAGGGAAATGGTGTGGCTCCCTTTTCAAACAGGCACAGGAGCTGAGATTAGTTACCAGATGTGAATTACAGATGGAAACTGGTATTTAACAGGCAGTGTGCTGCTTTCCCCTCCTGTCCTCATTCCTCAGCTCTCACACACCAGACATTGCAAAACCTGTGAGCCATGGGGAGACACGGCTGATGGGATCTGTGTAACACCACCTGCAGTCCATGGCCAGCTCACACACTGGCTGTGATTCCCCACAGCCACCACATTCCAGGGACACCTCTAAGAGAAGAACTCTTTCTAAGCTTTCTAAGCCCACAGATGTATTGACAAAGGATCTGCTCACAGAGCAAACGGACTGTGAGGAATCACATCCCTGTGGAATTCAAAGCTCCAGGAAGCTGGGTGGAAGATTCACAAGGCTCTTCTCCCAAACCAGGACTGCTCTCATACCTCCTCACCATCCAGCAAACCTCCTGTTGTCAGGGGACAGACTTTGCTGTTTTGCTGCTTCATGGAAAAGAGAAAAACCTGTGAGAGCATTGAAAAAAATACTCCTGGGTAATGAGGCAGGATGCTCCAGTTTTCTGGCTGGGTTTTTGTTCTGTCAAGTATTAAGAGAAATAGGTGTCATGTTTTCCATATCGGAATTTGCACAGCGTTTGTTCTCATGCTAAATGCTGCTCTGGCCTGCAGTGCAAAGATCTCCTGGTAATATTTACACAGCCATGGCATCAGAGGAATAGTGCATTTAAAAGGATTGCAGATACCATACTAAAAAAGACATACAGATTGGGACATTTAAGAACACACAATTTTTTTTCACTAATTCGAAGTTTTAGACATTACTGAAGAGATTTCCCTTAATGACTACCCTGCAAACATCTGGGATATTCATTTAGAGCTGTCCCTAAGGAAATACCCTCTCTGTGGTCTGAGAGCCTTAACACCATGGAGTTTAGGAGTCACATGCTTTTCATAACACAGATTAATGTCACAATTCAATAAATACTGCAGTAGTGCATTGTGGTGCTTTATTAGTGTTAGACATGCAATATTTATTTAATGAACAGAAATTAAAATATTAAGATAACATTTTCATCAAATTAAAGGATCTGAAGTTGCAATAATGGAACAAAAATAAAGTTTTTCATGCATTCTAAGCTTATAGTTCTCACAAGTGCATATAGTTATGATTCTGTACCATTATTAAATGTAGACAAACTACCATTGATTGCACAAGACAAAATAAACCCCTTAAGTTTTATAAGTAGTGATCCTATCTTTTACAGACTTCCTAAATAACCTGGATCTTCAGCTTTTTATAATACACTGTAATACATCTGGAAGCTTCTAAGATGAATAGGAATGGCTTGACCACTTGTAACATACAGTGGTTTCCTCAATGCAGAAATTATGAAAGATAAAGCAAATGCCCACCATGCTTTAGGAGACTGTGACCTTTTCAACAGAAACAAATCTCAAACCCCTTCATAAACAGATTAAAGTGCTACCTATTGCATATTAAACACTTCCAGTGACTGTATTGAAATTTTTAAGTAACAAATCCCTGAAAATAGGGTTACCTACTGAAAGTGCTGACAGACCCTTAAATCTAGCATCATGAACACAGCAGAGCTATAATCCTTCAGCAAGTACTTCAAAGAAGGGGAAGTTAGTCAACATGCTCTAAATTCACCTTTGTGAAAGCCCAGCTAACGCCTCTATCATAGCTACAACAGCAATGGTACAAAGAGCAGAAAAGCATCAGCTCACTTTACATACTTGATGGAGGACAATAATCTTTCTTTAAAGCTGGAAGCACAAATAAACCCCCAGTGCAGCAGTAAACACATTAAGACAGCAGTTCTGTTTGTTTTAAGATGCATCCAAGAAAGGGCATCCTGTACAGAAAGAAATGCAGGCTAGTACCTAATGAGCACGATTTTCAAAAGGTCCCTAAATCATGAAACCTTTCTAAATACAAGGCAGCATTTCCACAGCTGGAAAATTACAAATAGTTCTTGACACAGAGCCAACAGCAATAAATGCAGTTATAATGTAGGGAGAATGCTACATTCATCAGGAGGTGGAAAACCAAGCTAAACTTAAAATACAGCAGCAAGAGGTAACATACATAAATATTAAACATCCTTCATGAATGGCAGAAAGTTTACATTTCTGCCTTACAACATTAAAGTATGGCCTTCATATTTGTCCTTTTAAGTAAGCAAAATGCATGGCAGAGCTGTTTCAAAGGATAATTTCAAAATATAATGCATGTATGGATGAACTCTTATCCTAATTTAGGAGAGAAAATATCAAAATAATATTGAGAATTTCAGAATTTTCGTCCCTATATTTTAAAGGGCAAGAAAGACTGACCACAAGTGGCAAGTTTTTATGGGTTTAAAATGATCTGCAAGAAAGTCTACAATTTTATCCTATAGGAAATACAGAACTTCCTTTGTTTTCAACATACAAATTACTCTGTATGAGAAGTTTTCATTTGAAAGCTGCATGGTTCAAAAAATACATGTGGGGTAAAGATGCATTTCAAAAATAATCTCAGAATATAGGAAAATGTTAACATTGTCTTTCAAAGCAGAAAATGATGTGTATGTAATCTTTCAAGGATTGTTCCAAAAGTAGCCTGTATTTTTACCTGTAAACTCTATAAAAATATCTTCATAATTGTTAATGTCCCATCCTGCCTCTCTGTAACTCTACCTTTTCCTAAATTGCATTTGTTGTTCTCCCCTCTTTCTTGACTAATTGTTAGAAACAAAAGGTGCTTTTATTCACTCAGAGATCAGATAAAGACTAGATAGCACATTCAAAGCTTCACTAAATTTCTTCACTAATGCACAAAAATTGATCTTTTCGCTACCTTTAATCTGCTTATCGTTCTTGGTATGCAAATATGTCAAATGATCTGCTTTTAGTCAATTATGCAGTTTGATATTCTACATTTACATTCTAAAAGAAGTGATTTCAGAGGTGCTAAATATAGTAGAGTTTTATTTTAATAATTATAAGCTGGCTTGCATGTGAGAGAAGTCACTGGAGCACATTCTCTGGTTAGTGCAGTTGTTAATCCTCACTGGTGTGGATGATTTAAGCACTGTGGATACTAGAGATGGTCTCATACCACATAGCTGAAAATGAGTGTGGAATTCAAAACTATTGCAGAACATTTCCCCATCAACACCATGAGAAAACCACTGGCTTTGGCCAAGCATTTGAAAATGTTTAAGAACTTTTATGGAAATACTGAGTAACTGAAATACATCTCGGTGTAATTAGAAAATTAAAACCTAATTGAGTGTAAACCCCAACTTCTATCAGCAAACATACCATGAACTAGTACACGACCTTTGGCACTTTGAATATATTACAACAAATTTACAGTCATTGAGATCTGAAGTGGGTCAAAAGAACATTCACGTGGTTTCTGAGGTACCAAACTTGATGCATCCTCAGGCTGACAAAAGGGAGACTGCCTGGTGTGGGATGGATTTCTGCACTACAAAATGCAAATGCAGAGCTCTACAGCTGGGCAGGGCTGGCACCTCTCAGGATCCATCCAGGCACAGGGATCCACACAAAGGGATCCCACAGGTGGGTTGGGAACTCTGGCTGCACACAGTTTTGGGGACAGCACTAAATGGGGATTGGGAGGTAGTTGCTAAATAAAAGAAGAAAGTAAAGGAGAAAAAGCCAAAAATAAATAAATGAAATGTGGCAATATTTGTACAAATGAGTTTTTTTGTAACTAGAATACTTCTGTGCTGTCCTACAATACTAATGGCATCAAAAGCAGTCAGACAGAACTTTCTCAACCCTTCCACATATAAGTATTCAAAATATTACCAATTTCTGCAGTTTTAAAAATGAAAATGTATTAAAATATTTTACAACAACAACAACAAAAAACTGGAATTTAATTTCAAGCTTTTTTGGTCACCTCAGCAGCAGCCAAGCCATGGTGCTGTAAAAAAACCCAAGAGATCAGGTGCAGAAAGAGAGGAAAAGACAATTATCGTAAATCGAAATCTAAAATATTCTCTGTACATGTTTCAAATAACATTTTACTGTTTCACAGCAACAGAAAATCCAAGTAAGACTCTTATTAAGGAAATTAAAGTTAAAATCTATTCATCTTAATAATTTGAGGGTTCTCCTGCAGTATTTCCCCCTTATACCTTCATCGCTATTTTTTCCAATTCATTGAATAACAGATACCTTTTTCATATATCATTTTACAAACAGTTATTAAATTATCAGGAAGATATTTACTACATTCTTCTTTCATTTGCCTCAATGAGAACTGACTTTTGGAACTATTTACATGGAATACAGACATTTTTAATGAAAAGCCTAAGTACTCTATATGTGTTTAAGCAACATGGCCTATTTCTAAAGGCATATACTTTCATTGTCATAAGATTTAAAAAGTTAAGACATATATATCATGTAAAACTCAACCTTAAATTGATTTATCGTGTCTATTTAAGTCAGCCTCTCCATTTCTGCTACATTTTCATGGCAGTAGACTTTGACTGAACGGAAGCATTCATTTCTTTCTTCCACACTTGAGTTCTCCAGTTGTACCTCTGACTCTGTGAACACTGTTCAAAGTACTTTTAACACATTAAAAGGCATGCAGTAACTTCATACAAAAAAACCCTCAGAACAACTTTATGTCATGAGCTCACTACCAAAGTTCACTCATTATACACAAAATTCAGCATTTAAGTGTAAAATAACTGGTTCCAGCATGTGCCATGACAGAAATGGCACGGGGTTTTTTTTTTACATTGTTATATAAAAAGCACATTGTATAGAATACAGCATTTACTCTGCAAGGATTGTGCATCACTGTTTTCCTCTAATATGTGCAGGACTACATTCCATTGCCACAAACCACACTTAGGTTTAGTAGAGTACTACACTGGATTGAAAACAGTGGTCTTGATGGCATGCTGCAAAAAAAGAATCAATATATTTGCCTAATACCAATAATCATTCAAGAAAACATTCATAACAGCACAGGCTTCTCTGTTGAAACTGCCACATGGTGAACACTAAGCTATTATATAAACTGCGTGGACATATTTATTATGTATCATTAACTCTATTTTAAGTATTCTGTACCTAAATGTATTTTCAAAAAGAAAAAAAGAAGTTACTTAAGTAATCTAACATAAAACAACTTTTGGCAGCCCCTGCTAGTGTTTGGACTAAAAAAAAAAAGGAAAAAAACCCACACCATTGTCCCTCCTCCCCATTTTGCTGGAATTTCTTAGGAGAAAAGGAATGAAGAGAAGACAAAACATTAAAATGTGATCTCCTTCCACTAATGTATTCAGCAGAAAGCAGCACTATCTCAGCTTTTGGAAAATTTGCCAGCTTTGCGAGAAGGTTCATATGGCACTCTGAGAATACTGGGGGTTTCCTCCATCACCCGGACCAGCAGATTGTCAATGTAATCCTCCAGCTCACGGATGTGGGTGTCCTTCTTCTTGAGCTGCTCCTTGTGTTTCACCAGCTCCTGCAGAACCTCCTCATAAGTGAGGTTTCGGTATCCTGCAGTGGCATCGAAAGGATTTCCTTCCTGCAGGTAAGTGGAAAAACACCAGATTTTGTTAAGAAGTTCAGTGTCTCCAGAAAATTAACTGGTTATTGCTTTTTGTGTTTCTCATGTGCATCTCTTGACATGAAAAGCAATTTCTTTCAGCAACACCTCTGTTTGCTGCAGTGCTTTTCCCTCCAGCACCCCCACTGGAGCAGACAACTGGAGATGGGCTGCCCATGAAAATTTCCCACTCTGTCATCTCAGGAAAAAAATCTTCTCAGTGAGGTGGACACACAGCCAGTGTGTCAGATTTAGTGACCATATGAGCAGTGACACAACAACAGCTGTCAGGTCCATTTTGGGAAACCAACCCCCTTAATTATGGAATAACAAGAGAAGAGCCCTGAGAATTCAACTCCTACTGTAACTTCTCTGAGTATTTTCCTCTGGAGAGCATCACAGCAAAGCATTTATTCAGCTCTAAATGACATCAGCCCTCATCTGTCTTTCACATTCATATTTGTAGTCACCAGTTGTTCTCCAGGCCTTGGCTTCTGAATCACATAATAAAACTTTCAATTTTAAATTGCAGGTGAAGGCAAAAGGTTACATCTTACTTGCACCAGAGCACTTAAGGCAGACATAAATGTGTACTTATAAAAGACCTTGCTTGCTTTAAAGCAGGAGAGGCCCAGAATTAAGCAGTAGGGAAAACAGAATTGTTTCTGCAATGATTTCTGATGACTCAGTACGTGAAGGTATTAGCAGAGATGGACAAATTAGTCATCTTAAAAAGGACAACATGTAATCCTAAAGACTGTAAACCTGAATGTCCTCTTTTGTGCTGGTTTATAGAAGTACTAGCACTGTTAGACATGTGGAGCAGTTTGCTTCATCTCATTCAGAAATGAAAACATTTAGAAGATATGAAGCCTACAAAATCCTGCACTTCTAACAGGGCACACGAGATAGCCTTTGTTTACAGTAGAAGCATGTCATTAAAAATTATAAAGCTTGCACAACTAAGAAGCACAGCACATAATAGTCATACTCGTTCCTTTTCCATGCCCCATTCTTTGCTTCCCATACAGCTCCATATTTGCACATTGGCACATGTCGACCCATTAAAATATGCAGCTGGCCAAAGTTTTCAAAGGAACCTAATTAAAAGTGATGGTGCCCTGCAAATAGGCTGAAGTGTGACAGATCAGCTCTCTCCATCAATTATACTCTAACAGTAGCTCTCAAAAATATGTGATTTTAAGGGTTTCTCTCTGCACTTGAGACATTTAGTGTCACATTTATGGATGTATAGTCAGTATTTTAAACGTACCAAGTTAAGGGATTGTAAGTAATCAGTAACTGCCACTTTATTAAAATGGCTAACCCAATGAAATTTATAAATTGGTTAGCAATCCATTTTCAACAAGTAGAGAAGAAAAAGTAACTTCACTTTGTGGTCATATTCTTAGCACATTTTCTTCTACAAGAAGGAAGTAAAACTTTCTCTTTATTAGATTTTATACTCTTTACTAAATTTTCGTAGACACTGGAGAAAATGCCATTAAACACTTACATGCCTGAAATATAGGGTTTGCCTAATTTTCTGATTTGGCAAAGGAACAGGAATTAAGGTGCAATGATGACTTTAATTATGCAATCAAGTTTACTGGAAAATTATGTGCAATATATATGCTTTGAAGACATTTTATCATGCACATGCTCCATACACATCTTAATTATGCAAGAAAATTCCAGTAGAAGTATGCTATCATTTAGAAATTAATATTGTTAAAATTAAGATTTGGTATGTTCAGCTTGAGCCAGTAGGTAATATTTAAATATATAAGGAACACTTATTTATTTTGAAAAATAGATGCCACAGTTTTAATGCATAGGAATAATCTTATAATGAATTATTAAGGGGGAAAAAAAAGATTCTAAACAAGCCATGTAAAGAATGATTGTCTCAGCTACAAAATCCTGCTGGGGTACACACTGCTAGCCAGAGGAAATGACTGATAAAATGAAGGCCTGGCAATCCCTGATCATCTCCTCATTGTTCTAATGAGGAATTCTGCTCTGGGAATGTCATCTAAGCTACTTTCACATCTTTTGTCCTACTTACTTCATCTTCCCTTCAGTTCTTAATTAGGCCTTAAAGAGCTCAAGCTGCCCTTTCAACTGGCTACTGCTCCCATTTAAACACTGCTTTCAGAGACAGGTGTTGGCATCAGAGGAGAAGACACACAAACATAATTACTAAATAATATGCACAAGGAAGAAATGTAATAACTTGGTGAGGGCTAATATTACAGAATCTAATAATAAATTACTTCAAACAACTTAGAAAGCAATCCTGAATATTTAAAAAGAAATTCAAATGGTTTCATTCAAAACTATGGTTCAGATAGAGTTTCTTCCCCACCTAATTTGTATTTTGCATTAAATGAGCACCACCTCATAATCCTATAACAGACATTTAGGATGGCTGGTATTCCAAAAGAAAAATCATCAAGGATTTCTTTTATCACCTTTAAATCCTTTAAATAAAACAATTCACATCTTATTTCTTAAAAGAACTAAACTGATGCTTTTACCAGCAATAAATTACATGATTTGCAGTAGTACATTTGCAAGCACATAGAAACTGTAATTATGGTTACTTTACAGACAATGGCTGCTAACTTAAATCAATTTTTTGATGTCTCTTTTTGTCAGAGATTAAGTGACTGCCTGGTAGAATTCAGTTTACTATCTGATCAAAGGCAGCCTTCAAATACTCTGACATCTCCCACCAGCTACTTACATTATAAAAACTTGGGCATTTACAATAACATCAAATGTTATTACAAATCATTTACATAAACCAGCAGAAAACAAACAGTACAAAGTCATATTTGCTTGTGAAACTTGTTTTCTATATATTTCAGAGATTGAAAACAAACCCACTTTTAAAGATGTCATCTATTCACAGAACAAATTCTAGTAAGACCACATTTTCCTTCAAACAAAGACACTGTCCAGGCAATCTGTGGATTATTTTTTGTCTTTTCTTAGTACACAATTTATTCTCAGTATTTTTAGAAACAAGAGCATTTTGAATTATACCTTCTAGTATTTCTAATTTTTAGTGTTTTCATCTGTTAATTTATTATGTGTATTATTAATCTTACCATATATAAGGTAATAATTTTAATTTTGATCTTCCTTCTAAAGACTGTCCTCAAGTTTCTGATTATAGTGATGGTAAGCTCCTGTCGGGTCAATTAATAAATAACTGCCTAATGCAAAGTTCCTCACCTGACCATTACTTCTCTAGAGTCATCTAAACCATTCCTAAATTCAGGTTTTGGGTTTTTTTTTTTGCTTTTTGTTCAAATAACTAAATATTTCCTTCTTCATCATATCACAGCTAAACTCCATACTGAGTGCAAAACTCTTCTTTATTTCCAAATTTACATTAAGCCTGTGCTTTTCTGCTTAGGTTTTCTGGATATGTCAAAAAAAAAGAAGAAAAAAGACAAACCCCAACATTTCCATATAAGAGGTTAAAAAAGAACAAAAGCTTATAAGCTTGTACAAGTACCAATTAGTTGGCATTTACTAATGGCTTTCCATGACATTTCATAACTCACCGTTTTTTTCCTGAGATCCTCAGAGCCAGAAGGATTCACATTAAAACTGTGGGGGAAAAACCATACCAAACAAATATTAGCAGGGCACACTTATTTGACCAAAACATCTGCTAGAATACAGTACTGAATAAAGTATTTAATATGGTTTATTTTCTTGATTTGTTAAACGTAGAAAAACAAACTATTAGAAATTAAAGGAAATTTGAATATATTCCTTGTTCACAATTCTTTGTATTTTTTTGTCAGCAAATTTGAATAACTAACTAAGAAATGCAAGGAAGACTATTATGGATTTGGCTTCCTTATCTTTCCTCTTATCTCTAGACTTAGCTTGAGCTTCTAAGCACAGAGTGCTACTTTAAATGAAATATCCTAGAAACAGGTTCCTGGGATGAGATTGACAAAAACCAACAAGCAAACCCTACAGACTAACACGTATTTCCAGCTTTCATGGCAGCTCCCAGAGGACAAAGTTCCTGCAGAAATTCCAGTGAGATCACCAGCTAAGGGCTGAAAAGCCATCTTCTGTCAGCTACACTTATTTTGTATTTAAAATTGAGTAAACAATCTATTATTTTATAAACTTAGTGATTATGTGCACATCCAGAAAGGAAAGCTCTTTCATAATGTTGTTGATACTGATAAAAACAGCCACTGTCTAAATATCAGGTTTAAGAAACTGTCCACACGGGCTGGTGTAATTATTAGCAAGTATCTTTAAAAATCAGTGATGCTGTGTTCTTATGTACTTGCCACAGCAGGTTTGGAGAGCAAACATTCTCCAAAAATGTGTTCAAAATCTGGATATGGCTCACAAATATTATTTACTTGGTAGCATCACAGCAGGCACATTCTTTCACAACACAGAATCTGTTTTGTTAGACTGCATGTACTGGCTTTGAGAGTGATACTCAAAGTGTGACTGAGAGATACAAAAAACATATATATATATTTATATGTATATATATATAGGGTTTTTTTTTAATTCTGAAGATTTTTTTGTATTAGGGAACATGTATTTTGATAGGGGTTTTTTTTAATTGTGAAGATTTTTTTGTATTAGGGAACATGTATTTTGTGACTGCTAACCACTCTGTTATCTGAATTTATAAACCACATATTCCATGGTGTAAAAGTGGAAGGGCAAAACATTTATGAACTAAAAAGATGTAAAATATATACATTTTATATATATATACATACATATATGTAAAGAGTTACGAACTACAAATACATAAAATATAAATGATAATATTTTTCTGTAAAGAATTTTTTTTTATTTTAAAATCTCTTTTTTTCACATTTTCTTTTTAGTCTGTACACGATCTTTAATTCCCAAAGCAGACAAACTTTTGCTCACACAGAAATCCTGTAAACCATCTGAGGGTACTTGACAGAGACTGGATTAGAGGAACAGTCCCAGGCAGACACCCAGAGGTGTCATTAAGTCTGGCTAATTCCCATTCCACCTGTGTGTAACAGTGATCCCCAGCAGCCTGCCCTGTTTCTGGAGACCCCTTTTGAATGAGGGCCCTTTTTCATGGGGCATTGTCTGCCCAGCCAGAGGCAGGGTCCCTCCCTCCCAGCTCCTTTCAGCCTCACTCCGACGTGTCAAACACATGATGAACTCGCTCCATTCATGGCTGCCTTCCCTGATCCCAGCACAAAAAAAATGAGTTAACTGAACTGGATCGAATTAGCCTGGTGAAAACCAAGAATGTCTCTATTTAACGAAGTGTGGCGTTAATTTGGGATATCTTTCTTTTGGGACTGTTTCCTCATGTTAGACAAGATATAGAATAATGCAGCCTGACTGCTCAACTGGGGGGCTTTCTGAAAGGTTAAAAAAGCAGGATCTTTCACTGCCTTGAATGACTTTATAGTTTCTGTGAAATAAGTTCCTGGACTCTTTTTCATAGTGGCAGCTTATAATGAAAGCAGCAGTTCTGACTATGAGAAGCTGCATTTCGAAATTAGAAGTATAAATCACTGGCAATATGGACTAGTTGTTTGGGGGTTTTTCTAAGCAGTAAAAAACCTGCAACAATTTCTGCAAAATTGTGGACATCTTAACTGCAATTTCAAAAGAGAACATCTGCGTATTTTGCAAGAAGAAATTTGAATACACTTGCAAAAAAAAAAAAAAAGGAAAGCTATTCAAATATTCCCCAATAAAAATCCAAATTATATGAGGGCTCTTACTCACACTTTAAGGAGATTTGTAGAAAATATAATGCTTTTTGAGGAAGAAACAGGTGCTGAGATTGCATATAATATAATTTTTCTAAATCAAAGTGTCTGCTCCTCAGCCTTGCTGAGCCCTGCAAGCTTTCCTGCCAGTGCCCCAGCCTGAGGTGAGTGTGAGCAGATGCAGACTCCCACCACTGCACCCCTAATTCACTGTCTGAGGGGCAGGAATCACCTCAAAAAAATATCCTATAAAATTATGAATGCAAACAATTGATGGAATTGTCTGGTTGGTGTATTGAAATTCACGAGAGCATTTATTTTTTAATTTGAATTTCATCACAATAATAGACCCCTAAAGTTACCACCTCACTCAATTACTGGCAATAATTACATAGAACAAGCCCCTAGGACTGCAGCCCATGCTGTACAAGCAGCACAAGCTTCCTCTGAGCAGCCCAAAAGCATTCTGAAATCATTGAACTGAACAATTATAAAAATAACATTGTTTTCTCCTGTGTTACACTCACAGTTCATAGTGATAGTATTAGTTATAATCCAGTCTCTGGGGATTTTCCCAGAGTTCAATAAACTGGCAGGGATCTCCTGCTATGGAAGAAGTTCCCATGTTCACAGCTTGGGAAAAAATGTATCTTTTTGGATTTTTGTAGGGGTTTTTTTGAGTGTGGCTTACTGTGAACAGTGATTGTGAAAAACTGGCACTGTGGGATTCTATAATTATTGTTTGTCAATTACACCCAAACTAAATTTGCTCAGTTTACAAATAAAAAAGATGTTTCTTTTCTAACAAATGGACTTTTCATGTGCCTTACGTGCCTCCAGGTGATATCTCATACTGATTTTTAACAGTTTGTCTCTTAGAAGTAATAAATTTTCATTCTCTCAGATCACCTCCAAGGAGCTACTAAAAGGGAGGTAAATCCTACCAGCAGATTAAAAATCAACTGCAGTAGGATCGTGGAAGTGACACTGAGCCCCCAACTTGCACATCACTCCCACCCCTCTCTTGCCAGAACAGATTTCTCCAATCCAGCACAATTAGTCCTGTCCCCCATTTCACTCATCTGGGAATTCAATTAGTGTCCTTGACAGTTACTTTATATAACAGACATTTTTACCAGATTAAATCATATCCATTATTTCATTGTTCCATGTTATTTTACAGCTTTGGATATAACCTTCTTTTTACATTTTTCTTGAATAGTAAAGGTTGTTTGAGTGTCTGGGGTTTTATTGGCTTAGATTTCAATTTTAACTCATCTGAGATGAGAACTCTTTTCTATTGTCCTGCTCCTGAAGTGATGAGAAATAACAATAATATAAACTAATAATGGACACAGATATAGTGCAGTGGTGATTCTAGTAGTAGTAGTAGTAGTGATTCTTGTAGTTTGGTTTGCTATTTCATAATCATAGCAAGCATATTATTTTATTGTTTAAAAACATTTCATTAGAACTAACTGAAACTTTTTTTTGATAATATCTTTTTTATGGTAATTAAATACTTCCATTGCATGTTGATAATTTACAGTTTGTATAGGAAGAATACAGTGGAGTTGAGTTCAGGATGTGTCACAAGCTCAATTTCATGACTGCATCTTACAACTTTGTCTATTGAAATTTAATGATAGTTAAAAATTCAAACATCAGGTCTAGTGGCTGCATAAATATTTAGCTTCTGAATGCCTAGAGCTTAAAACAATCTTTATCAAATCTTTCCTATAACCGATTTAAACATTTTAGTGCCATTTAGTCTGACAACATAATGAATGGGAATCAGACTCCTAAATTTGCTCCATGGAAAGAGTATTTTCTTAAGGACCAAAAGCTTTTTACTTCTCTTTTGCTATTACTATTAGTTACATGATAGTAGTGTATACTATTAGAAATTAAAATTAGGATATTTAAATTAATCATTACTATTCAAAGTATTAAAATTTATGTTAACCCAACATTCTGTAAAATATCTATTATACCAATGAGCTAAGTGTGAGCTTTCAGTTTCTTTCCTTTAATATGAAATGTCTGCACACAGGTAATTAGCAAAGCTCTGCCATATTAATTTTTCACTAGAGTTGAAACTTCTATTCCTATCCTGCTTCTTGGTATTTGGACCAATTCTGACTACAGTGCTGATGCATTTTTCTTTGGATTCTCACAACATATATCAAAATCTTGAAATATTAGGATGCCATTTAGGTTATTACTATTGCACAAGGAAAAAAAAAAAAGAAAAGAAAAACAAAACCAAAAGAAATGAATAAAATCAGATACAGCTAATGAATTTCAGAAACTTAGCTTTCCATAGAACGTCAGCCTGCTGTGCCTGGCAATGCAGAGCTCACTTTATATTCTGAGAAGAAATGACTGCCTTGTCTGGCAGCTAAACAAGTACAGAATAAGCATCTTACCATCTACTTTGCAATTAGATTCTGGGGAACATCACTTAAGACACTTCACTGTATAAATTGCTCTGCTGTCAAGCCTTGTTCTGTGGCCTTTTGGAGCTTGGGTAACCCCAGGAGGACACAAAAAGATCAGGTTTTGTGACTATCACTACCTTCCTTGACTAGTTAGAAATCTAAGTATATAAATATTTCTCCTTTTACTAGGAGCTGTGCTATAGCAAATAAGTTTTTTTCTCAAGAGACCACTAAAGAGTTGTTAAACTAAAACTTGTGCCAGGATCTCCACTAGAAGACCTTATTATTAGAGATCTCAAGTCAACAACAAAAAACCAAATCAAACAACCCTAAAATTACATTTTACACCGAAACTTACAGACCCATTTTTTAATTATTAAAAGAGTAGAACTAATTTTTAGTTCTTATAATGAAAGAGTAAAAAAAACGTGCATTGCTTTTACATAGTTTCTGCAGTTATTAATAAGGAAACAATAGAACAAATCATTCTTTTTTAAAATGAAATAGAACAGGCAGTGCGTTTTTCCCTTGGGAAAGATATTATGCCTTATGCATCCTCTCAAAAAAGATTTCACATGCCCTAATGTGCACCAAGAGACAGTGAAAGCTTGAAAAAATCTTGTCATGCAGCCAGCAGGATGAACTTTCCTAACAGTATTCCTAAAACAGTCAACTAATTAGGAGTGACTGATTGCTGGTGAGGACCCTGCAAAAGTGAAGATTAATACCAAGTATTTCTACAATATCCCTCAAAGAGTTGATTGCTCCAGCCCACCTTAGTCATGTCCCAAATGCTGTGACCATGCTTTGTAAGAGCTTTGCAAAAGATTTCATTATTCTCTTATCACCTGCAGTGATCTTTTAAATCAGATTATAACAGTCCTGGCAGGACAGACTAAGAATCTCTGCATGACTCCTGCTTGTTTTGGAATTTCTCTTTACCTTTCATGTACCATCAATGTATTTCTCTTGTTGAAATAATGTTCCACTGACAGCTTTACCACACTGAAGGAACAAATATTAACAGTCTAGAGTACAATTAAAGCACTGTCATAGTCCACCAATATTCTACCTAGACTGTAGATTACAGTTGACTAAAGTCTAGTCAAATTTCAGTAGAGAACTGAAAAATAATTATTCATTTCGAGAAAAGCAATGCAGAAGCACACTGTCCTTAAAATAAGACAAGCTAACACTGACAGAGGAAACAAAATTTGAAAATACCATAGTTCACCTGGTGTCATTGTTAAGAAATAAATGTGTAAAAATGTCTTAACAGACCTTATTGCTTTAGCAAGTACAGCAACATCTAGAGAGCAACATTTCTGAAAAAGGCATGTGAAAAGCAGAGTGAGTTGCATTGTACACTGGATTTCCTATCTGGCAGTGAAATACACAGCCACTACAATCCTTTGCTCTCATCAGGCAACTTTTGGGGTTCATTCCAAGGGAGCTGTTGCCAGTAACTCTGCAAGATTGAAACCATTTAACAGTGACTTTGATTATGCTGAAGTTATTGCACTAATAACTCACCCTCAGTGTGGTTTGGGATAACAGGTTTTACTTTAGAACTTCAGCTGACTCGAGATTGGCACCTGCACTACTGTCACAGCTCCAGTGAGAAGCAGGAACCCAGAGGAACACTAGGATGCTGCAAAAGCTTCTTTAACCACCTGACCATCACACATTCCAAAGACTGATGTTGCTGAAATGTTGCAGACATCAGCTGTTCTTCAGACTTATCAATTTAATATGAACCAAACACATCGCTGTTATCAAAACCCTTCTGTTTTCATGGCACCTCACTTGTTTTTTTAACAAATCTAATAATGACCATATCAAAATGCAAAGACATTGCTTGTTTCAAACACTGCCTCCATTGGGAAAAACAAAACTGCAGTCCCTGATTTGTTTGGAACATGTGACATTGAGGAGACAGGCAGCTCTAACAGCCACATGTGATGAAGGTGGGAGAGAGGCTGAAGAAAATCACCACATTCAGAAACCACATGCAGAAAGATGCAAAAGAGTTGAAGGACTGGGTTGGTGTTTTTTTCTTTTTGAGTTGCACATTGGAAAAACTGCTGAAGCAGTAACAAAATACAGACAAAATTAAGTAGTATTTTCATAATTTATGCTCCAATTCACCAATGATTAATATAACAAATATGAGCATTATTTTTAATTGTTACAGTGATTCCTAGTAAGACACAAGTTTCTTTGTCCTCCATTATTCCATCTTCCACGTTGCTAAGAATGTAACATACTTATTGCCACAACTTGAGATAAAGTGTAATCTGTATGTAGACACAAGCTTTATCTTCTTTTCTATGAAGTATAACAATAGTTAGGTCAAGGAAATGCTACTTTAGAAGGGTTTTTTTTAATGCCTCTCTCTTGTATACATATGTGTATATACAGACACAGACATTATTCATGTATGCATATATATATACATATAAAATGTTTAGTAGAAAGCTCCCAAACACTTATCAATCCAGTTTCCCAGATCTGGAATTTGATCTGACTAATAACAACCTGTCAGCTTTAAATATTGGACTATTTGTCTCCCTGTGTCCAGTGCCTGAGATCTTGTTAATTACCTAAACTCCCTTTCTGTAGGTCTTGTTAATTACCCGTCTCCTGTCTCAGAGGACCTTGTTAATAACTTGTACAGTCTCTCTAAAAAGGTCCTAATAACACATTAAAATTAAAGATGCTTTTCTTTTAGCACTTGTCAAGTGGTGTAAATTGAGAAATTTTCACATCAGTTTATTAGCCTGTAGTGTAGTGTCATGTGTTTTCCTAAACAAAAACAATTTCAGAAAAACGATGCACAAGCTTTGGTTATGGCACAAAACAATCTTTGTTTTCCAGGAGCACCCTCAGTTTCTTTAACTGTGTTCAACACAAAAGCCACGTGGCTTCTGACTGCAAATTAACCTCCTGAGAGCCACAATAGCAGTAATTGTAAGAATGAGTGCAATTTAAGGCAATATTGGGTAAAAGTTTCAAAACAATGCATTAAGAAGTACAAAACCAAAATTATTATTGGTAAATGCTGGATAAGAGCACTGGACATTGTTTGCTTAAAAATTCTTCATTGGCTTTATGAAACAAAACCTCTGGAATGAACAGATTTTGTAGCATTTGCAAAACCAGCATTTTTGTTTCACTATGAGACTCCTGCATTTTTAAATTGTCAAGAAATCAGCTCATAAATATCTCTACTATGCCTACAACAGACAATGGAACCCCCAATCTTAACACTTATGTAACACTGCAATATCGTATCTACAAAAACACTTTAAAAATACTCATTTATCCACTCAGCATTTGCAGGAGGCAAAGCATCATCCCTATTTTACAGATTTAGCCAAATCCAGGGAACAAGCCTTTGCCAGGTCAGAGATGAATAGAAATGAGGGGTCCATATTTTGTGATTTCCTGTCAATAAGTATTATATACAAACCAAATAGGTTTTTGTTTTGGTTTTCCAAAATACTTCTAAAACCTTCTTGAAACAATAATAAATGATAGCAATAAAAATAAAAAATAATTTTCAAATAATCCTGGCATACCTGCTTTCAGGAAAAAAAAATCCTACAAGTGTTGCTGAGCCACTTCTATAATTCTTGGATCAGCAGCTGAGCAACACGTGGAAGATGTACTTATCTTCATTAGTTTAATTAGTAAGTAAGAGTAATTAGTGACAGAGCATGCAGCCAGCCAAGCACTGCAGGATGGGCTGTTCAGCAGCTCACCCAGCTGATGTCATCAGCTGTTCTCCACATTGTTACTGCTCACACAACATTACCAACCACAATTAATTAGGATGGACTTAAGCCTGACCCAAAGTTCACCCAAGTCACTGAAAAGCTTCCCCCCAAGCTTACAGATGTGGCTTCACCAGCACTGAGAACATGAGAGTCACACCACAGACATGAAGGAGCTGGGTTTGGTGGATTTCTTTTGAGGGAGGGATGCTATGGGTTGGGTTTTTTCCTTTCATTTTTCTCTATGTCCAGCCTGGTCCCACAGACTGGATGCTTTATGGCTCCAGTGTGCTCCTGGAATGCATCCTCCAGCAGGATTTCATCAGACAGGAATCCAGCTCAGGATGCTCCATCACCCAAAGCAAGGCTGGGTTAAGTGGGAGATCCACCTGCAAAGCAAACACCTGATCCACAACAGAACACTAATTTTAGACACACCTTAATAAAAATATACTGCCTGCTTTACTTGCAGAAATGGGATTCATCCAAAAGAGCTTAATAGCACTTTGAGTAAATAAAAAACAACCCAAAGACTAAATTCCCTGTCTACTCTTTCTGCATACTGAATTTGTTACCCAGCCTCATTTATTTTGGACCCAGATATTCATACAAATTATTTCTTCAGTATTACTAGTTCAAAAAATAAAAAATGGATTCCATTTGAGAAATCCTCCACAGATAAAAGGTAAACTGTAAACTTATTAAATATGCACATTTTGTATTAGTTTCTACTTCAAAAGAAAATATTTCTATAAGATGCATTTGGAAGAAAGTAAACTAAGTCTAAAAGGTTCACAAAGAACATCATAATGCAACACAAAAATCAAGAGCTTCTAACTTAACTTATTGCATGCCAGATATTATGCCATAATAGCTGTTTCACAAAAAAGGTCAGAATGTTTACTGTTTTTGGCTTTTTGAAAATAAAATAATATCTATTTGTCTTATCAAAAGTTTATGTTTACATAAAAGTCAAGAACTAGTAAAAGGGATTCCCATACAAAGACAGAAACAAATTACTGGAGTCCTTCTGAATGGGCACTGTGATGAGCTTTTTAATTACAAAACAAATAAAAAAAGTCCATCATGATTATCATTAAGTTTTATATTTATCAAGATCTGCTGCATTCAAGAACTTCAAAAGATTTCACTACTTACATCTAGCATCTGCCTGAACACAGTGTTTCATTTAAAAAAATTAAATGCTATGCAATTTTAATTGTTATTTGAATTATTTCTCTTTAAAGAAACTTAAATGGAAGTTTAACTTCTGACAAACCAAGCTACAACCTAACCTTATGCTAATCCAGAGAAATACTTCATTAAATAAAAAATATTCTAAGATTGTCTACAAACATGTTATTTAAGACACTAGAAACTGACTGGACTCATAGAAGGCACTAAGAAGATAATTTGTTGAGGTCACATGAGCTTCTAGCAACAAACTCTTTTCTACAGCAGTTCAATCTCAGTTCATTTCCCTAATTCACATCATGACTGGTTTTGTTAAGAAAATGATTCTAAGTTTAAATCAGGAGTGCATGCATTCTAACCCATGGAGAAAACTGAGCTGGGACACAGTAAGATTCTTTTCTTCTAAAAGAACAAGGTAACAAAAACCTTTTTTTTTTAAGAAACTACTCGAGTCATTAATTATGGAATTAATATACAGGAAAAGGTAATTTTTTTAGAACTATGCTTCCATTTAAAACAGTGATTGATTTTATACCCTTTAGATTCCAGTTTGAAGCACTTTATTTTCAAATGCATTTTCTACCAAATTTAAGTCATTACATAGAAATGAATCATTACCTTGAAATAGCAAGGACTGCTAATTTCTGGCATTTATATAGAAAAAAAATGCAAAGGAATGAAAGTTAATTAACCATTTGTCTATTGTGAATCGTATATGTGGGTGGCAGTGTACATAAATATATATATTTATGCATGTATAAAGAGAGACAGACAGGCAAGATTATCTTTCTCACAAGCACACAGCACCCAGGAAGGAAACCAACAGTGGGTTACACATTTTCTTAAGGAAAACAAGTAAAGCATTGATAGACAAACAAAGATTAAAATGGATTATTGAAATCAAAGTTCCTTATCAGTCCTGTAACTTAATTCATTCTGCTCAAGACATAAACTGGTGCCTCGTGCAACAATTTCAACACACAGAACTCAGCAAAGCTGCAGTGAGCCAAATGAATTCAAGAGAGATAAGAGTTCATGTGGGTGCTCCCATTTAGAAACAGAATGTTCTTTAATTCTTGTACTCTAATATATAGAACTAAAATACTCCTCTGTTTTTTCCCCCACCCAAACAGTGACATCCACAGGATTTCTTTTCACTACTCCCATTTGCACCACTCTTTTATTTAGTCAGATTCCTCTTCCCCTTACATTTGAAACCTTTTCTTCTCCAAACCTGACTTAGGGCAATGTAATAAGTTAGCTACAAATGTTCAGGTAAAGCAGAAGACTTCAGGGAGAGCCCATTCTGAAGCACAAACAAGGTCTTCCAGAAACACAAGCACTCAAGAACCTTCACAGCACATATTAACAATAAAGAAGTCACTTCAAAACAAGTAGGAAACGATCAAATTATATAAAAAGTTTGTAACATAGAAACAGAAAAGCACTGATATAAACGCATATAAAGCACAAAGACTGTGTTCCTCAATACTTCACATTTTCATTTATATAACATTCAAGATATCAGATTGAAATACAGCAAAAACCTACCTTGAAGATGGCAACGTGCTTGTAGGCTTGAAGTTTGCCATAAACGGATTAGTTGAATCATAATCAAAACTCTCCTGATGAGCTTCCCCAAACGCACTGGGTGATTTCAAGTCACTAGAACTCTCTGATCCCCCATTGCTAAGTTTATCTGACCTCTTGCTGTCTTTTTTTCCAGTCACTCTTTCAAAAAGACTAACTTTCTCTTTTTTCTCTTTTTTAATTTCTTTTCTGATCTCGACAGGTTTGGAAAACAGACTTATGTTTTGATCCCACGTTGCTGGGCTTTCTTCAAATGGATTCTTCTGTCTTGGCAGTGTAGCAAATTTTTGGGGTAATGAAGCACTCACATTAAATGGGTCATTTTGTGCTTCAAGTGCAGTTTCATCAACTGTGCTGTCAAGTTGGCTCATTTTAGAAGTATCAACACTTAATGTCCTTCTGTGTGGAGATTTTAGACTCCCTGCAAACAATCTGTCATTAGTACATTATCAATGAGACACTATATCACAGTTTATGACATGCAGAAAACCCATTTTAGCATAGATCTAGAAGCTTTGCAATTGAGCCTCAGTTCAGAACACTGGTGATTAACTAAGCTATTAAAAAAATAACAGCTGTGGCCTTCATTTCATGTTTCAGAAATGTTTATGGATAGGCACCACGGGAAATTTTTGCTTCCTGCATGAAAATGAAGTTCTACAGAGAAGACAGCTATGACTGGTGTGCCATTCCAGGGACAATAGTATGATGTTGCATAACAACTTTGAGCAATTCAAAGTATTTTCAATTCTTTGTATAAATCAGGTTTAAAATTTGGTGATAGTTTTTGACTTTTTAATTAGATTTATTTCTCACATGATGCTATTTTGCCTAGAGTCCCCTCTGGAATGCAATATACTCTCAGATGAGGACATAACATGAGAAAATGCTAAACTATCATACACCATGAGCAATGTAAGTTATTTCTTATGCTCAAAAACAGCAATTTTGAGTTACAGCAATTAAAGAAAGCATAAAAAAAATAGGCCAGCAATATTTCTTAACATTTTAGCCTTGTAAGTGCTTCATAAGTAACAGATTCTGAATGCTCTAACAACAGTCAGCTGTAATTGCAATGGTCATGAGTGTTACTTACCCCCTTCATCAACAGAAGCAAAGGACTCCAGCTGACGCCTGAAAAGATGGGTGTAGCCAACAGTGCTGGATTTCATCTTCTCTGAGGAGACGTGGGGTCCTGTCAGGTCTGACATGGAGTGAGCTGAGGACAGCCGCTGAGGGCCCAGGAGGAAAGGTTTTTTTGGTTTGGATTTCATTTGCACTTCACCACTACACACCTCTAGATTTGCATCAGGTATGTGAGTGCTTGGGATGATGGCAGAGGATGTGTCTGAAAACGTCCCGTCGTTTTTCCGACCCTTCATTTTGTCTTTTAGTTTAGCAAATGGGGATTTGGTTTTGTCCTTCATTGACAAATCAAACATACTTGCTGTCATGTTATTCCTCATAAACTGAATATTGACGTTGATTTCTCCTCTGTCTTTAGTTCTCTTCCCTTGTCTGGATTCTAGGGGAAACCACCTTAAAGGAGAAAGAGAGCAAATTAAGTTGTGTTTTCTGAAGGTTATCATTGGTAGTTGGTTAATGCATCTGGTTAGAACAATTTCAAGTATGAAAACCCAAATCCTATATCAAAGATTCAACCATTCCTGCACTGAAAAACTTTGTTTCTATTTGTACTCAAAGACAACTTATTTGTTTATATTTGTTTTCAGCAAAAACTTCTTTATATTTGTTTCAAAACTAAATAACAAAGCAAGAGGAAGCTCTTTACAGTGTTCACCTGTTTCAAAATCAAAATCAACCCTGGAAGCTGACAAAACATTACCAAAGTTAAGGGCTTCCATCTGCTTACGGAGCAGAATTTGTACCTAATTATAAATACAGATACATTTTCTCTTTCTTTTATAGTCTTCAAGTGTTCTTTATTTAGTAGTGATGTATATTAATGTATTCTACATTGCACCTACTTGATCTAGTAACCTTGTCTCCTTGGTTTTTCCTCAGTTTTTCACACTAGCAAACATTTTCCCCTCTTTCCTTCCTTCTAAGAACTGGTTAAGATTTATGACAACTGCAGCAACGCTGGCTAAGGAATATCTGAGAGCCCTGAACAGTCAGCCACCATTTCAGTTCTGCAACTGCCTCCCCTCTGGATGCTGACAGAAACTCCACAGGCACAACTGAGCACGTAGGTGTATCCAAGAGCATCCTCTCTTTTGCAGGTCACCAGCAGGATTAACTTCAGAAATATTTCCTTTGGAACCATGACATAAATCCCCACTCCTTGAAAAGAGATCAAAGGTGTGATCATCTGTTTCAAAAAGCCAAGTGTGCTTCTTTGCCAGGTCCAGCAAAAGCTTTATCATTATCCAAGTGTCTTATTCATTCCCTATTGTGCTCCATTGTCCCATGGAAGCATCTGCAGAATTATGGCTCAATCTTCCCTCCACAGCTCCACCTAAATGAATGACCAACACACAATCCCTTCTCCACAACCATCACCAAGAGCCTTTCTGTATTTCAAAAGGCCACAAGGGCGTATTTCAGATCCATCAGCTCCAAAGAACTGCTCTAACTCACCGTCAGGAGAAATCCATGCACACAGACTCACACAACAGTGCCTTACCACCAGTAACTTTTGACTTGGAGAGACTAAGAAATTCAATTGCCTATTAACATAGATACAGAATGGATTATACAGTTATACATACATTATTTAATCCTGCCAAATAAAGAAAAAAAGGTCAGGAAAGGAGAAAAATAGCCCTTAATTTATTTTTCAGATTTCATAAATATATTTTAAAGGTGACAGCTGTAATTACATGTTTTGAGTTGAGAAAATACTTCCAAAAGTGACACACCAAAAACGTAACAAAAGGATAAGGAGTATTATTATGCCTTTTTTTTTTTGATGTTGCTTTGTGATGTTCACAAGATTTTATATTTCATACTAAAGCAAAATAATTAATTGGACCTCCTCTGTTCTTGCAATCAACAATATAAATCCAGACCAGTAGACCCAGAAGCTCAAACCAGGTGAAGGATAATTAAATCTTTAGGAAAATAGCTTTTCTTCTGTTGTGAGGTAACTTCATTTATATACTTTAAATGAAATACAAAACCTGGAATATGTGTCTGAAGAAGATGGATTGTTTTTCCTTTTAGTTAATAATGCTTCAATTCTTTGGTAACTGATTCCAGAAACACTTTAAGTCATCTATAGAGTTGTTACAGAAAACAAAAACAGAACCAAAAGTCAATTGTCTTTGTGCTACATAATATTGCAAAAACTGGAAGACAAGATAGCCTACTTTCATTACAACTCTTCTTTAAAAGAAAATATGTTCATATATTCCCTTAAAAAAATACAAACAGTACACAGCCATAATGAGCAAGCTTTGCTCAGACAGCATCTGGGCAGATAAAAAACCCCAAAGAAAAACCATCCTGGACCTGAAGTCCTCCCACAGCTCCTCAGCCACACACCAAACATACAACCCAGCACAAGGAAGGCTCATGAGTGGTTTAAGAAACTTAAGAGGCAGAAAGGACTTCACTTTTTGACATTCAAATTTAGTATCTCAGTTTACTGTAAAAAAACATTCCCCTTTTCCCTCTCCTCACAGGGTTCAAACATTAATACTCTATCTCTGATAAAACTGGTGAATTTTTCTGTTTCTGCTTCTGAATTATCAAAACCTTGAATTGATCCATGACACGTAACTTGTTTTAGAACAAGTATGACATAAATTCTTAAGCTTTTGCTACGGGGAAAAAGTCTTTTATTTAAAAAAATTATTTAACAATTATTGGCGTTCTTATCACCAATTAACAATGCTGTGACATTACCAGCACTCACCTGCTAAGGGCAAATGCCATGAACTATTTTGACATTTACCTCTTTTTAAAGAGAAGCCCACAACCAAGACCTTGCCTTCATAGCTTCTACATTTCTTTTCAAAGTATATCTTCAACAACTTGACATTAAAAATAAGTTCAGGTGGGAAAACAAAGAAATTCTCCTTTTCCTAGGAAGACAACAGCAGGTCCTGCTGGAACCAGGTTCAACACTGCTACTGATTCAAACAGAATTTAATCATAAACTCTTTTTCTCCAGCAAAATTCCTCTGGTCTTCAGTGGAATTTCTATTAGAATAATGATTGCTGGATCAAATCTTTGTATGAAAGACAGATATTTAATTTTCATAGGCATTTCAAGGAGGTTTCTTTGTTACCTTGGAGAGTTTATCTTGTTTTACTTATAATGAAGGTTCCATATGCTTCAGCTCATAACAAGACAATATGAGAAGCAGACTCAAATCATGATTTTCTTCAAAATTCAAAGGCAACTAATTACTTTTTTAAACAGATGAGAACAAATGCAGGCAATCCATTTATGTGGAGCTGCACGTGAACGAACAACTAAGACCATAAATGTTTCTTATTAGAATCTGTTTCGACAACACATGGGCGTGAGCAGCAAATAGAAAAAACAGCTCTGTATAGGAGAGAAAAAAGAATGGGGAAATGAAGTCCACTGTTTTCAGATAACAACATTTGGGTCCTAAAACACTAAATTCCACTATACTACTGCCAATTTTAAAAATTGAAATGTATTATAAAAGCCAATAAAACTTGCTATTTTGGTTTTGTTTACAGTACTTTTAGCCACAATAAATGCTCCATTTGTCAGGCTGCCATGAGCTTATTCTATAGAAAGCCTGTACAAAGTAGGAAAATAGCCAATAACATACATGAACAAAACAGGGTGGCTTTTATGAGAGCAGATGCCCTTTTACTTAATAACCAAATATTACATCCAGTCTTGCAGACAGTCTTTATTTAAACAGACCTTGTACAAAGTCTGGCAAATTTTCCCAACTTCAAAGGAAGCCCTATTGCCTTTGGAATCATTCATTCTTCTTGCTCTCACCTTCAAATGTTCTGTAGGGCAATGTCCTCCATACACCCTCTAATTTCAACTTTTTCCTGATGGCTTCCATCAGAACAACCCTTGCTTCTTTCTCTCATCTGTTTTTCAGTGTGCTAATGGGCTTTGCCTGTCTTGCACAGGTTTCTGTTAATTTTTTATTTTAAATTTTCTATAAATTACCCCTCTGCATGCTGACAATTTTCTTGAATGTGCAAAGAGAAGCTCAATGTGCAAGGCTAAATAGGAAAACTCCTGCTGACCAGGCAGCACTGAAAAGCTAAACTCCTATGTGAAGCAGCATGGCTACTTTCTACCCATGACAAGATTAGTTTATTTTAGCCACATCTAGAACTAGGGGTGGAAAAAGCAAGCTCTCCTAACTTGAGCAGTCTTACCACTAATGAAGCCTCACCTTGGGGAAGACAGACAGGAAGGGTGAAGAAGAAAACTGAAATAAGCTACTATAAGTCAGCAAGTTTCAAAACCCTGACCTGTCTATTTCATTTAAACAGCTAGTGATCTACAGATTTTCAGTTGCTTTTTTTCCTCCCCTTTTCTGATTCTATTTGTCCTCCAAATCTGGAATTTGACACTTCCAAGTCTTATCCCTCTCTCTCCTTTGAAGAAGCATCACTCAGCCTGTTCTGCTCACCATGTAACAGTGAGCAGGATGGACTGACAGCCTGGGTAAGAAACAGCACTACCTAATTTCAATTATGTTTTAATTATATACTTTGACAGCCTCCAAAACCACTGGGTAACTTACCTACCAGTTTCAACAGGAATTAAGTGTTCCAGCCAGCACATTCATCCTGTGCATGACAGATGAACTCCCAACTCTGTCTTCTGGACAGTGCCAAAGATGGAAAGTATTGAAGGAATTTTCCCATCTTTCTGCTTCTCAAATACACCACTCTGCCTTGACTCTACCAGTAATTATCTGTTGAGCTAATCTAGTTTTGCTTTGTTGAAAAACCCAAAGAATTTTGCAAAATCTTTATTTCAATTCACAAATTATTGAAGAAATTTTGCAAAAAGCCACATAATCATCACAGCATCGACCAAGGCTTCTGACCTTGATTTTACAGGCAAAAATCAGCACTGTGATTTACTACACATTTAATTTTCTATACTGGCAGATATTTCTAAACTTACCCCTATAAAAGACCATCAGAATCTCAATGATAGAACACGTCCATCAGCTGTCACAAAAACAAAGTTGATGACTACTGTTAAACTAGATACACTGAAGAAACTTGCTTCACAAAAGCCCACTAACATAAATGTCCACAGCTAATTGATAAAAAACAACATTCAAAGCCCAGAACTGTCTGACATTTTCATTTAGCAGCGTATGCACTTTGAAAAATGTAGAAGAATGTTTTGTGATAAATCATTCTGATACCCTACTGAGAGGCTGCCCCAAAAGTCAGCAAGTAGGAAAATTAAGGCAAGGGGCTGAGCACAGACTACATCATGTATGAAGGGAAATGAAGAAGAAAACAAATTATTTGTTAAATTAAGTGATGACACTCACAAAGATGAATACTCTTACTTTCTGGAAGCCAACTGAAATGAGATATTGAAAGCAGTTTAATATAAATACTACAGAATGACATTGTAACACCACAAAACATATGGGAACTGACAGCTATCACAACACCCTCACTATGGGGTTTGCTAACATCAACTGGAATCAAAGTCATTAAAATGGTCCTGGTTTACTTATTATTTTGGCTAAAGACTATGTGTGAATGCTTCTGTGTTAGAAACAAACTAACTGAAGGTATGAGAATTAAGGCCAGTTATTTGAGTTGTGTGTGCACGGAAAATGGAGAAGCATTTCCATCCAGATGGCACTTAGACTCTTACTGAGAGGATGTGCATAGATTTGTTGTCAAAATGTAAATGCTGGGAATATTACTAAATAGTTTGAAAATATCACTGTAAGACCATAAAGCTACAGCTGGGCAAAACTTTGTTTTCTCCCATAACCATCTTTCTCTTTTGTTCCTCACTACTCACACTCCTTATTTTCTTTTTCCATTTAATGAGTAGTACCACAAGACAACCCATACAGAATCTCCAGGCTGCTCTTTATTTCTGTGCCTTTAACATTTCTAAGTTACTACTCTTCCCACTTTTGACTTGAGTGGAACAAGATTTTCCTCTTGCTTTAACCACAATAAAGACATTTTCTGTTACACCCTGCTATTTCCGCTATTATTGATGCTCATCCCTTCATTTTTCTTGTTTAAACTAAATTTAAGACTAAAAGTGAATAAATAATAGTGTGCTATGTTTTGTAGAAGTATCATTAAAATGGTTGCCACTCATTAACAAGCACTGAGCCCATATATTATCTATTTACTAGTTGTTTGCTTGTTCATAATTCCAGATGCATTTGAAGCCTCCCTCCTGCTTATGCTGCTACAGATGAGAGACAGGACAGAGCAGAGGCAGCTGAAGAGGGAGTTTATATCCAAGACAGAGGCTGCCAAGAAAGAATTCACATTAATTTGGAAAAAGTCAGATCATTTGCATATCTTCCAGGAAGCTCAGCAGCACTAAAGTCAGTGCCTACCACACAGGGGTACTGATCATGGTCAACTATGACTTCTTTTTGTTTGCTTGCTGAGAAGCTGGTTTTGACTTTTTTTATGATCAACAGAAGCTGAGAAGTATCTTTAGAAAAGGCCAAGATTCCTTCACTGTATTATGCTCAAGCAAGCATTTTTTTTACAAGTGCTGCAATTTGTGTGTGTGTGGAGGGGAGTGATGTTGAGGTATTACAGACCCCAGGGAGAAGAGGAACTAAATCACAAATAAAAGATGTCTCCTCCACCATGTCCATAAGAAATAATAACTCTACATCACCTGCCTTCTCAAATTTATAGCATTCCAAACAAGTGTTACATCTTAAATCAGCCGAACATACAATAAAATGAGACGTCCAGGAAAGCTCATGAAGGAATGGACAATAAACAGAGTGGAATTAGAGGGTAACAAGGATGAAGCAAAAGCAGAGGAAATAAATATCATTGGGAAAGGTAAGAGTCATTGTAAAAAACAATTGAAAAATGCTTCAGTAAATTAAGACATGTCAGAAAATTAGTATTTTTTTATTTCGTGGAACTCAACAATTTGTTTTGATGCTATGCAATCAGAATATGAGCAGCATTAAGGCAACTATGAATTATAACTGAATTGAAATTATTACAAAAAAGCATCTATGTTTTAAAACAATACGTCATTGATCATAATTTACATTTCAAATGGAAGAGTAGAAGAGGTATATTTATTTTTCAAGAGCAGACGGAAACAACTGCCATGTATTTCCTAGGATGAATTAAAAAACCCACGCGATGTTATTGCAAAAAATAAAAGCCATGTCAGAAACGTAACATTTGAAAACTTATGCTAAATACACTTCCATTAAAGCAGTTTTTCCAAAGCTTTTTGAAGTGTTAAAAAAGCTCAGTAAAATCTTTCAGCATCTGGAGCCTAGTTTTCAGCTCTGGTAAAAAGAGAAGTAAAAAGCTCCTGTCCATTTCCAACTACAGCAGCAATGTCAGAGACACAAATTTATGAACTTTCACAGTACAATGGGCATTTCTGCACTAGGAAAGAAAGAAAATGAACTGGGATCCTGCAGATGCTTTGGATGAAGTTTCTGGAAGAGATCTAGTGAGGGACCATCTGAGCTGCATCTGGATCTCACTGTTCCAGCAATTTTTACTTTTAAGAATTTGAAAAATCATCAGTTTCAGAGAGGAAAAGGACATCATATGATGCTGTGTACAAAATTTTCCCTATCAAGTTATAGTAAAGAGACTACATTGTTTCATTAAGTCTTGAGCCAGAGCAAGTTTCTTAGAACACAAGACAAATCCCATCATGAGGCCTCTGCCTGAAAACTTTACTGCAGGGAGTATTTGTCTTAAGATGTGACAAGTCACAAAAAAAGCTCCAGAAAAAAAAAAAATTCCCTAACATAATGTTCCTGAGTCTCCAATGATTTTTGAAATTTATTTCTTCCAAATTATAAAACATTAAATTAAAAAAATATGTAAAAAGCCAAATGTCACACACCCCATGGTCTTCCTAGGAACTCAGAATCAGCTGGTAGCCTTCACTTCTCATACCTCCTTACTAAAAAAGCACTAGGGAATTGCTGACAGGGTTCAGCATTGTGCAGAATATTAAATATCTTTTTTGCAATACCCTGGTGACTCTTGAGTCTGTCTCTTACAGCACCATATGTACAGCTGTGTTGGAAAGAGGAAGCTATTAAATATATTAAAAAGTAGAAATATTACCAATAGACACTTCATCAAATAACTGGATCTCATTCATCCCCAAACAAAGCAAGAAATGTTAAGGTTACATCAACATAAGAAAATAACTCTGGATTTAATAACAGCACAAGCCTGTTGAACATATTTGAAAGTAAAAACATTGCTTAATAAAACAGATTAGTGTTTCTGAAACAATGAATATAGCTTTCAACCATCAGTATGCTTTGGTAACAAAGACATTGGACTTGGTTTTGAAAGGTGCTGGGTGTCTCAGTTCCCACACCATACTCACAGTTAGAAGGTCTTCAGGTCCAAATATATTACCCTTAGTTTACTGCCAACACAGGAATAGGAACATTTTCTATCAAAAAAGATTTAATAAAGAGGGGGGGAAAAGAGCATTTTGTTTGAGATTGCATTCATAAATCTATCCTTGAAGGTTTGCCCTCGTCCCACACACACACAAATACTGCATCCAAATCTCCAATGAGTGCTTCAAGGAGACAGCCACGACACACCCGCGTGGCACGAGGGCACACAACCACAAAAACTTCTCAAAAACATCCAAACGTAAGAACTCAGAGTTACGGTTTTTTTGAAAGTGAGTTTTAGAAAGGACATTTTTGAGGTTTCTAAGCACCTAAAGACACCAAGGGACTTTCAGTGGCTCCTTCCTCATAAGAATTTAAATCAGCATTACGCGCGAACGCGCTGCCAAAAATCCCACTTGCCGCCCAGCCGCACTTTTACACTTACATAAGACTTTTACAAGTACGGCTGTTCGGCCCTGGAAGCCTAACACCCATCAACTTTTAATAAGATTTGCAATCTTAAATGCTCAAGTAACTTCTGAAGAAAGGACTCAGGCTGTTTGTAAAACTTTCCCCACAGGCCCCCATCTTGTGCAGCAGAGCTCGCAGGCAGCGTGCGGCATTCCCGGTGATTTCAGCCATGCTCTGGGAGGAACTGCTCCACAGCTACATAGCAGGAGTTCCTCTCTCACACTTCAGAGAGAGAAATGAGAAAATAAAGAACACCTATGGAGCCCTGCTAAGCATAACTCCTTATAAAAATACTGCAGATCTGAATGTTTGTTTAACTATCACAAGGACTGTTACTTAGCCCACTTAAAAATTTCTGGAATAATTTTGCAAGACTGACTCTAGTACTACTTTTGCTAAACCTGGTGCAGGAGCTTCTGTTTCTTCTTCTGGGGAAAATAAGTTTTGTTACTTACAGTAATAATGGAATATTTTAGTCCAGCTTCTGAACACATAATTCGTTCTAGATATACAGTCTTACTATTTGTAGTGTTCCTCTCTCATTCATTCACTTTGTTTTTCACCTTGTTGCTAGGTGTTGCAACCAAGGCAGTTGACTACTGACTTGCAAGATAATTACAACTAATGAGTCAAGAATTTTTAAGATACATGTCTAAAGAGCAGTGAAACTTCTTGAATCAATTGTTAACAGAAATTAAGACCCTAAGGCTATAGGCATCACCATGTATTGCATCAAGATAACTGGTTTATCCCTAAAAAGGTAAGCAATTAAAAAGTGTAATACTCCAGGCAGTGAACCCACAAGAGATTCTACACAGGCTTCTTCTTTCCTGTCATACGGTTTGTGAACATACTGTTTTGCAAAAAATTCAGTTTACAAAAACAAACACCACGGCAAAGAGAGCTTTGACTTGCCTTTGGTGCTGTTCAACCTCAGCCATGCATTTAAGCAGGACCAGGTTTTGAGGTGGTTTCAGCAGAAACAGTTGTCTGACCAAGAAGCCCTGCCTGGTGTTAACCATGTGGATTTCCACCTCCAACTGCCAGTGCTGCTGGAGGTCCAAGCCCAGCTCAGTCACAGACAGACAAGTGACAGCAGTCTTTTTGTGGCTTGGATGCCAAGCCCAGCACCTCACCACAGACCCACCATCACTATGGATACCAGACTTTAATTTCAACAGCTGAGATTTGGGCACAGGAGCCTTTGTACTCATCTGAAGAGACACTAGAGGAGGAAAGGCACCTGGAGCAGGAACTTTTTAACCACTGCAGACAGATCTGTCAGCGTTCATGTCACTGCCAACACAGCTCACTTGGAGGTCTCCAAGCTGTTCTGATTCAATTTCTGTGGGACAAACATATCCACACCAAAACCAAAGCATGGAGTCATGGACATGCCTGCAGTACTCTCATAACCTCCAGTCTGAGTTACACATACAACTGGAGGATAAATTACGCTGGTACAAACACCTTTGTGCAACCATGTCTTGTCAACTTTACTGATGTAGTTGAAAAACTGAGAGAATTAGAAAAGAACAGTTCAACTTCATAAACTGCTATGATGCCTCTTTTTTTTTAATTCCTTTTTTTGCATTCCAGTGCCTGAAATTCTTGGCAAACACTATTTTATTTGACAAAGGCTTATGTAGGTAGTGATGGAAGCTACCTCAGCCTTCTCAGCGGAGGCCTGCTGTTCAGTGCAGCCTGTGAGATCATGGCCTAAGATTAATCAAGACCAGCAAAGCACTGTGCTGTTGTGGTAAGCCTTCATTAAGTCACAGTTCATTGACCACTAAAACATAAATATAAAATATTTAAAGCCACGTGGTTGAAGCAACTGAAGGAAAACAATTTTAAAGAGAACCACACAAGGTTTCAGGGCTTCTGAACCATCTCACGCATGGTTCAAACTGAGGTAGGAGACGAATAGAGGTATGGCCCTGTGCAGAACAAAGAAAAATGCTTAGAAAAACAGACTGTAATGAGTTCATGTTACACACATGAGTTTGTCAGAAAACTTAATGTTATTGACAGTCCTTCACTGTGCACAGTCAGCACTTTGATTACAGTAAACTTCTCTGGAAGAGGTTAGGCCACAATGACATAACTGTATAGGTTAAGAGATTTGAACACAGAATCAATGACAGAAACATACTAATTTCATTTCAAAGTACTTATGTTCATGGTAAGGCTACTATTTCCCACCCTCCCCAAGTGCAACTGTCTAAGGAATACAAACTATAATGAAAAAAACCAACCATCACTTACTCTGTTTTCCGCCTTTGCTTGTCTTCAAATATGTCATTCAGACTTATGGCTACCTGTCCCAAAAACCTGTCCAGCCCCACCAGCGACCTGTGCATGACAATCAGGTACAGGATGTATTTCTCTGGATTCTCCTGCATGAGTAGTCCAGGGAGCTCGAAGGAGGCCTCTTCCTTCCAGACGGGATCCAGCGTCTTCTCAGCCACCGAGGTGGAGTACTTCTCCTTGCCCAGCTGTATGATGGTGTAGGCATCGTTGCTGCCATTTTTACCTTTTGGCTTCAGACCTTTGGCTTGAAGGACCGTAACTTGCACGTGAGTTGGGAACCACTTTTGGGCTTGCTCCGCCAACATCATCTTTGAAGATAGCAGCAGCAGCAATAGCAAACGCAAAGTCTGTCAGTCCTCGAGGGACCGCGTAAGGGCACTTACGGCGGAGACACCTGTCAGGGGCTCGGCTGGTCCTTCCTCTAGCGCTGCTGGCCGCGGGTGGCCCTCACCAGCCCGCGGGTCCCCCCCTTCCCCGGCAGCCCCACCTGCGGCTCCATGGCCAGGGGCCGCAGGTCCCGCCGCAGCCCA